>NC_045443.1:49003700-49005010 GCF_002776525.5 Piliocolobus tephrosceles
CTGGAGTGCAGTGGCGTGATCTCGGCTCACTGCAACCTCTGCCTCCCGGGTTCAAGCGATTCTCGTGCCTCAGCCTGCCAAATAGCTGGAATTACAGGCATGTGCCACCACACTTGGCTAATTTTTTTGAATTTTTAGTAGAGACTGGGTTTTGCCATGTTGGGCAGGCTGGTCTTGAACTCCTGGCCTCAAGTGATCTGCCCACCTCAGCTTCCCGAAGTGCTGGATTACAGGCATCAGCCACTGCACCCAGCCTGATACTGGTTTCTGATTCACGACTTGCAGCACAAAATCTATCAGCTCAGAGTTGAAAGTCACTCCTGAGAGTCCCTTTAGTTTTCTAGGCTAGTTTGGTAGACTAGGGAGGTAGGGCTATGCGAAACCAAAGATGTTCTTTCAGAGCAAAGAAGAAGATACTTTGAAAATTGCTAGCACTAGCAGAATAACTAAGACATCAAAGTTAAAGGATAATGAGGTCATGAGGTGGAGCCAGGACCTCTCATTTATTGTTTGTGGATATGGAAATTTGATTCCATTGTGGAGAGTGTCAGTAACATCTTAGAAAATCATATGTGCACAAATCTGGGGAAAAAAACTACTCATTCTTGAGTAGAAAAACAAGTAAATGAGGATCTATTCATAAAAGGGAATACCACTCAATTGTTAGAATGAATAATCTAAAATTATTTCAACATGAGGGATCAATCTCACAATTGTAATGTTAAATCTCAAAAACAAGGTAGAGACCTAAATAGATGGACCTCAGAAGACAGATACAGCCTGGATGTGGCATTTCACACCTGTAATCCCAGCACTTTGGGAGATTGAGGAGGGAGGATCGGATTGCTTGAACCCAGGCATTCAAGAACAGCCTGGGCAACATAGCAAGACCCCCATCTCTACAACATGTTTAAACTAAATAAATAAGACAGATATAGTATAATTTCCTAACCATAGTAGGAAATTATATATATGTAGGATTCTTACATAGTAAATCTATAAACACACACACTAGAATGATACATACCATCTTCAGGATTGTGGATGCTTCATCTGGGAATGATGAAAGAGGAAGAAAAATGGGTAAAATGCTAGCCTGTATTAAATCTGTGCTCCATCCCAGTTACTCAGGAGGTCTGAAGTAGGAGGATCACTTGAGCCAAGAAGTTTGAGACCAGCCTGGGCAACATAGCAAGACCCCATCTCAAAACAGAAAACAGCATCAAAAAACAAATTTGTGTGTTAGTTATGCAGTGTTTGGCACATAGTTGTCTATTTTATTGTCTACTTTTCTGTATGTTCAAAACGTC
>NC_045443.1:49005110-49025524 GCF_002776525.5 Piliocolobus tephrosceles
TTTTGGAGACAGGAGTCTTGGTCTGTCACCAAGGCTGGAGTGCAGTGGCGTGATCTGGGCTTACTGCAACCTCCACCTACCGGGTTCAAGTGATCCTTGTGCCTCTGCCTCCCAAGTAGCTGGAATTACAGATGTGCACCACCATGCCCAGCTAATTTTTTATTTTCAGTAGAAACAGGGTTTCACCATGTTGGCCAGGCTGGTCTCCAACTCCTGGCCTCAAGTAATCCACCTGCCTTGGCCTCCCAAAGTGCTGGGATTACAGGCGTGAGCCACCATGCCCAGCCAAAATGTCACTTTTTGAGAGTTCAGACTGAATAGTAAGGCACTTATTCTGCAAAGCCCTTTGAACCTAAGGGTTCCACAGTGCCAGGTAAAAAAAGTGAAGAGAAAGGGTGTCTCCAATCTCAATAACACAACGTCTTCTATTCCTCTTCTTAGGAATGTTCCTGGCAGATATAATTGAGAAATACTTTGTTTCCCCAACCCTATTCCGAGTCATCCGATTGGCCCGTATTGGGCGCATCTTGCGTCTGATCAAAGGCGCCAAAGGGATTCGTACCCTGCTCTTTGCCTTAATGATGTCCTTGCCTGCCCTGTTCAACATCGGCCTTCTGCTCTTCCTGGTCATGTTCATCTTCTCCATTTTTGGGATGTCCAATTTTGCATATGTGAAGCACGAGGCTGGTATTGATGACATGTTCAACTTTGAGACATTTGGCAACAGCATGATCTGCCTGTTTCAAATCACAACCTCAGCTGGTTGGGATGGCCTGCTGCTGCCCATCCTAAACCGCCCCCCTGACTGCAGCCTAGATAAGGAACACCCAGGGAGTGGCTTTAAGGGAGATTGTGGGAACCCCTCAGTGGGCATCTTCTTCTTTGTAAGCTACATCATCATCTCCTTCCTAATTGTCGTGAACATGTACATTGCCATCATCCTGGAGAACTTCAGTGTAGCCACAGAGGAAAGTGCAGACCCTCTGAGTGAGGATGACTTTGAGACCTTCTATGAGATCTGGGAGAAGTTCGACCCCGATGCTACCCAGTTCATTGAGTACTGTAAGCTGGCAGACTTTGCAGATGCCTTGGAGCATCCTCTCCGAGTGCCCAAGCCCAATACCATTGAGCTCATTGCTATGGATCTGCCAATGGTGAGCGGGGATCGCATCCACTGCTTGGACATCCTTTTTGCCTTCACCAAGCGGGTCCTGGGAGATAGCGGGGAGTTGGACATCCTGCGGCAGCAGATGGAAGAGCGGTTCGTGGCATCCAATCCTTCCAAAGTGTCTTACGAGCCAATCACAACCACGCTGCGTCGCAAGCAAGAGGAGGTATCTGCGGTGGTCCTGCAGCGTGCCTACCGGGGACATTTGGCAAGGCGGGGCTTCATCTGCAAAAAGACAACTTCTAATAAGCTGGAGAATGGAGGCACACACCGGGAGAAAAAAGAGAGCACCCCGTCTACAGCCTCCCTCCCGTCCTATGACAGTGTAACTAAACCTGAAAAGGAGAAACAGCAGCGGGCAGAGGAAGGAAGAAGGGAAAGAACCAAAAGACAAAAAGAGGTCAGAGAATCCAAGTGTTAGAGGAGAACAAAAATTCAGTATTATACAGATCTAAAACTCGCAAGTGAAAGATTGTTTACAAACTTCCTGAATATTATCAATGCAGAACAGCTGTGGAGACTCTAACCTGAAGATCTATACCAAACGTCGTCCGCTTACCACGTAACACAGCTGCATCTTGAGCAGTGACCTGCCAAGGGCAAAGGACCCCGCTCCCTAGACTCACAGATTTTCTAATGCTTGGGCAGGTGGTTACTGCATGTTCCACATCAGTCAATGCAACTTAGGACAAAACTAACCAGATACAGAAACAGAAGAGAGGCTGCCGGGACCAGCATATTTCCGTTGCAGCCAAATGGATTTTATTTTTTCATTTTATTGATTCTCAGAAGCAGAAGGCATCACTTTAAAAGTTTGTTTGTTCATGCAAACTATATTTGCATTCTTACATTAGTTAAGCTAAGCAGCAAAAAGAAAACACACACACACACACACTCACATTTAGCCCATGTCATTTAATTGTCAGTTTCTTTGACATAAAGCGCATCTTCTCCACATGGGCTTCACGTGGTTTGGAGATGGGTGGGGGAAAACAATCAGGTTTCTTCAGGCTGAGGAGGACTTGCTCAGGCCGATTCCAAACATTGTGCTCGTTCAATGCGTAGAAATGATTTGCATGATGGCATGCCGTGATCAGAAGTCATGCATGAGATCCATACACCACAGGACACTACTAATCTAGTCCCTTGCATTGGGTCAGCCTTTGGACAGGACCCAGCCCTGCACCGTTCACTGTATTTGGAGAAAATGGTAAGAGTTCCATACCGGCTATAATTCTTTATTATGAGTTCTTAAAAGTCCTTCATACACCTTCTGGGTAGGGAAACAACCAACTAATTGACTAACACCACCACCAACAAAAAACAAACCCAATCCAACAAGCAGATGGATCCGTTGCGTGTATATGTTTAACAGACATCTCTAACATACAGCCATTGTTGCACATTTTGCAAGATGAACTATTTAATGCTGCTCTGTGTCCAGTACATGGGGGAGATTTTGATCCCAAATGGCTTGTACTATTTATGTCACTGTAAAACCAAATCCTAGGGCTAAAAAAAAAAAAATTCATTTGTATCTTGCAGTATTTATGATGATCGTTTAGCCTTCATACTGGAGAATTGACACTTATTTGGGGTAGAGATAAAAGTGCTATTCAAAGTAGCACCAGTTTTCTCTAGGGGTAATTTGGGGAACTTAAAACGACCTTTCTTTGGGAGTTATGGGGTCCTCATTTCATTTCGTATCATGTCCTCTGCATTGTGGCTTTCTCCAGGCATGGGTCGATACCGCGAGGGGTTCAGATATTCTGAACTGGCCTCTCTCTTCTGCAGAGGGGTCGTCGCGTACTCACACGCTGCATGGCTCCCCCTGCCTCCATCACATTTCTCCACTGAGCAGGGCTTCCCTTGCCCACAGAGGTGGGTGAGGGTAGCAGCACTGGGGTTACGGCTGTGATTTCCTTCATTTATTATTAGAATAATAGTCACTGGTGGGACCTGAGGTAGAGATGGAGCCGCCTCTGAACCAAGCTCACTTGGTTTCTTTACTGCACTTGTTTTCATGAGAAAGCAATTTAATATTAATTCTTTAGGATGTTCCAGCTTCCCCCAGCGCGTTCCCTTGCAGCCAGTTTTGCAATCTGCTTAGCGACCTGCCCATTGTCATTGAAGTGTGGCTTCTGGGGGAGCATCATTTCTTCCATTCCATCTCCTGCTTTAGGAAAGACAGCTTTTAGTCCAGGGGTTTCTCACCTAATGACTGGATTTCAAAGCCAAGATGCTGCAGTTGAATGTGTCAGTAAGTCTATACAAAGAGTGAAAAGAGACTTTAGCATGTGAACCAAATCAAAATAACTTCTTCCTGAACCATACACTAGAGGGGGAAGAACCACCAACCCATAATCAGACACACCGATCTGCCTTGCAGTAGAAGCACTTTGAAGGTAATTTCACAGTCCACCTGACTAGTTTTGCATAGAACAAACCACAGTAAGTCGGTAAGCAGAGCTTTCTATCTTGTTGGACCACTAGAAACTCTGTCCAGCTCTCTCAAGCGTGCTTCTGCAGCAGCATCCGTAGAATTTTTGTACTACACCCAATACCAGACTGGGAAGGCATATCTTTCAGTGACCCTGCTAACTGCTAGGATGAATGTATAGTAACATGTACAGGCTACATTGTAAACAGCACAAAACAGAAGCTGACATGTGTGGTTATTCTTTTTAAGAGAATTATAAATACTGTAATATAATTTTATTTTATTGGCATGCCTTTTTGTAAATATAAATTATTAACTTATTAAATAGGAAATGGCTTCTGGCTTATGCCATTGTCATGTTTATTTTTATTTTTTATACTTTTCTTTCTTCTTAGAACTTAGATGCTGTCAGCCAATGTACATCCCCAAACCAGACAGACAGACAAAAAATTTTTTATTGCTAATGGTCTTTTCCAAAACAACAAAAAATATATATATTTTTTCCAATGTGCAATAAATTCTAACCACGTCTATGCAAGATTTGGCTAAACTTAATAATTGTTCTTAGGTCTTGAGATGGGCGACAGAGCTGTAAGATCCCGCTAAGTACACCATGTGCTCATGCTAGTGATGTCATTAAGCTACTAGAGCATAGTGATGAGATTTCTCTGAGATGTAACCGTTTCCCTCTGCTAGCTCCTGACCCCAGCCCAATAGGCTGTCTCCTCAGTAACACATGGGCCTTGGTATCTGGCACCCATCAGCCAGCCTCATAGGAAAGAAGCCACCTCCGCTGTATTTGAAGTTTCACTTAAAAAAAAAAAAAAAAAAAACCCTTTTAATCCTTCACCCACTGTCCTTCCACCTGCTCACTCACTCTTTCACCCATCCTGCTCCACACTTCTTTGGTAGTAAATGACACCATCACCAGCAGTTTACACCCGCAGTTAACAGGCATTGAACTGAAAGAATCAGCGATGACGTTTGTATGCATCTTCGCTGAGTGGGTAAGTGGCAACGCTTTGCCAAATATTAACGAAGCCAATCAAAAAGCAGCAGCAGCCACAGTATCACTGCACATATATATAGATATATATAAATATAATATAAATATTTATTTTTTGTAGCCAGGTCCTTGGTGCAGTATTTATACTCCACAATCCACCTTTTAAAAAAAGGACAAAAAGCAAAAAGATGTGTGATGCTGTTAATTTAAAACGCAGAGCCAAAGCCACTGAGCAGCAGCTGACATGGTTGCTGGTTTGTGTGTGAAAAACATTTTTCCCCTCTTCTTTCCTTAACCTCCTTGTTGCTTAGGATGAGGAGACTCTGTAATTTAAAGCAGAGGTTGGGAGGAGGAAGAAACTTCCATGTTAACATGGCCTACTCTCACTCCTTTCTAAATGAGCCACTTTTGGCATCAGAAGTTGACTGGAGAGAGAGAGAAAAAAAAAACTCCCAGTCAAAGCTCCTAAAGCGACAGTGCCCAGAGTTCTTTTATTTTTGCTGCAACCAGCGTAAACCTGTAAAAGACCAACGGTGAAGATGAGTGTACTAGCGAATGCATGGAGGCCAATGCTGCCCTAGTGAGACGTGATAAAAAGTCCATCACTCCTCAAGCCAAAAGGAAACAAAATAAAAATGACCCTTTTTACTGTACAAGGGAAGCCTGTCTTGGTGTGTTTGTTGCTTGACTATCCCAATTCTTGAGTCCTGGGAGGGGTCTGGGAATTGGGACCTTAGCACATTTGGGGAAAAGAGGGGCATGGAGGGAAGAGAAATCAAAGGGGCTCTCGCAAAGTTCTGGCTGAGAAGGAGAGACTGGAAGAAAAGCAAGGTCCTGACCCCCCAGATCCCCACTCACCCATTGCATGTGGCATTCCCCACTACTGGCCGGTGCTTAGAGGCCCATAAAACCCCTCCTCACCTAATCCACCTGGCAGAGCCCTCAGAGATGACGTCAGCCAACCCAGCTGGACTGGCCTTACTTCTGCCTTTCTCACCTGTATGTTCAAAAAATAAAAACCTACCCCCATGGCCCAAAGCTAGGGCATGCGCGATGCCCAACGGCCTCCACTCTGCAAGCTCATACTGGGCCCTGCCCTCCATCACCCCAGACAGGCCCACAGACGAGGGCTGGTCTCCTTCACATTTCTGTGGGGGTGGGGGCACCCTTCCCCTTCCTTCTCTCCCTGTCTTCCTCTGGGGACATCCCTCTCTAGGCCTAGGCCATGTCTCCTGGTTCAGGAACACTCTCTCAGGAGGATATCGAAGTGCCCACTCGAGTCCGCTCCAGTAGCTGCACTCTGGAGCGAGATGGCTGGTAGGTCAGTCCCCATCCTCCTCCCCTCGGCCCCCAGCCTCCAGGCCTGCTGTGGAGGTGAGATCGCCATGGGTCATGACTTTCTGACTTGAGACCTGGGCATCCTCTGTAATGATGCCTCTTTCTTTTCTCAGATGTTGCCCACAGTTTAGCAAAAAGCTTTGTTCATTTTCAGGTACCCCCCACCCTAAAGACTTGGCTGCTACTTGCCAGCCAGGGGGACATCAGGAGAGAAGAGGAAGTCTGGGTTGGGAGGGGCCCAAGTTTTGCAACAGAGTTTCCATTGTTCAGCTCTGTGCTTTCTTGGATTCCCTTTCCGAGATTACCAAGATTTCCTCCATTAAAACTCCTGAGGCACCCCCTGCCCCTGCCCCCCACTGCTGTTTGCTGTACATAGAGGCTAAGTGGGGTGGGGTGGGTGGGTGTGCACATGTGGTGTGTGTGTGTGTGAAGAATGTATATAGGTAAAGGGGAGTGTGGTCCAGTGGTTCCAGAAAAGGGACAGAACTCCTGTGTTCTATCCCTAGCTTGACCACTGGCTCGCTGTGTGGCCTTGGGCAAGTCACTTAACCTCTCTGTGCCTCAGTTTCCCCATCTGTAAAATGGGGATAATAATACTGACCTACCTCACAGGGGTGTTGTGAGGCTTTAACTCAATGTTTTGTAAAGCGTTTTGAGATACAGAGGCAAAGGCGCTAGGGAAGGGCAAAGTATTATTGGACTTAAGGAAGCTGAAATGGTACCATAAATGCTGCTATTCTGAGAGCCATTTTAAACTGCACTGCTCCAACCACCCCCGCTTCTCATCACCAGGACAGCAGGTCGAGAAAATGACTTTCCTTTCACTTGCTTCTGGGGTTTGTGATTATTCAAGACAATTTTCCCCCTTGCTGTATCTCCTTCCCTCACCTCCTCGACTTGTTCCCTGTTCTGTTTATGCGGAAATGGCAGAAATGCTTGAGAAATGAGAATGTGTAAGTGGATTGGAAGTTTATAGTATGAAATTTCAATTTTACTTTGTACTGTACATCTTTTTACTTTAGAATTTGCAATAAAGGGTTACGTCAATCTTGTTTTCAACTCTCCTCTTGGACTGGCCTGTCATTCTGTCATTGCCCTCACACTGAAGCCCAAGGTGGACAGGCGCCACCACCTCGCAGGATCCCTGTGGCAGGGACAGAGTCTGCGTGGGGGCTCACCCTGGCTCACCCCGTTGTCTAGGGAGGCAGTGCCCGAGCCAGTCCCAGGTGTGTGGGAAAGGTTTGGGATTTCACTCAGCATGTCAGGAGGCCTTGCGTGAGGTGGGCAGCACTTTGGAGGCGGCGCCCTGCACGTGGGCACACCCCTCTGTAGTGGTGCTGCCTCTGCACACTCCAGCAGAGCAGCCCCGAGGGGGAACTGCACACCTTGTTCTGGTCCCCATCATGTTTTTCAAGCCCCTTATTGCGCACACACCTTTCATTCTGGAGCTCAAACTTTCAGGTCAGACGGCCGTAGGTTCGAGAACATGACTATGCCACGAACTAGCTGTGGCAGAGTTTCCGCATGTGTGATGGAGACAATACCTTCTCCCTTGTGTTTTCAAAAGTACATCAAATAATGTATGTAACTGGTTAGCACGAGGCCTTGGCACACAATGCTCAATAAGTGGTAACTCTTCGTGGAAGAATAATTGCAAGATAAGAAGGAATCTGCCTGGCGCGGTGGCTCACTCCTGTAATCCCAGCACTCTGGGAGGCCCAGGCAGGCGGATCACTTGAGCCCAACAGTTGGAGACCAGCTTGGCCAACAAGGCGAAACCCCGTCTCTACTAAAAACACAAAAATTAGTGGGGCGTGGTTGCGCACGCCTGTATTCCCAGCTACTCGGGGAGGCTGAGGCAGGAGAATCGCTTGAATCCTTGAACCCGGGAGGCGGAGGTTGCAGTGAGCAGAGATCACACCACTGCCCTCCAGCCTGGGCGACAGAGCGAGGCTCCATCTTAAAAAAAAAAAAAAAAAAAAAAAAACTAAGCTGACAAGAATTGGGCGGTGCACCTGCCACCCTGGGGCCTGGTACCTGAGCCCCTCTTCCACCGGCAGTCCCACGAGTTTTGCTGCTCCTTTCCATCGAATTAACAAACTCTGCCCTTTCGGTATTTCATAACGTTTATAAACCGTCCAAAGCACCACTCCCCCAAGACTGGGCTCCCATTTTACAGCTGAGGGCAGGGGCACTGTGAGGTGAGGGAGAATCTGGCCCATTTGCAGCCCAGGCTCCCGGGGGTGCGCACCGCTCCTTAGGAAGGAGCGGCTTTGTTTCCCAACAGTCCTGCACCGTGACGAGCGGGCTGGGGCTGCCGGGCCACGCCTGGTCGCCGTCGCCGCCGGTGATCCACAGCGTGAGCAGGACGAGCAGCGCCCCGGTGCCCAGCGCCCCCACGAAACCGGTGAGGAGGCCGAGTGCCAGCGGCCCCGCCCAACCCATGGGGCTCCGCTCATACAGGGGCTGCGGCAGGCGCTCCACGATCAGCTCCAGGGCGTCCCAGTCCGGCGCTGGAACCACGGCACGCCGGGGGCGCGGGGCCGGGGCACGGGGCTCGCGGGCGGCGCCGCTGGGCCGCTGCAGGAAGCGCTGCCCGAACTTGCGCAGCTGCAGCGTCGCCTGCTGGTGGAGGTTCTTGCCCAGCTCCCTGGCGACGTCGGGGCGGCCGCTGCGCCGCAGGGCCCGGGCCAGGCGGTCCCAGGACAGGGACGCGGCCTGGGGTGCCAGCCAGGCCGCCAGCGCCTCCCGGCAGCCGTTGGACACCTCTCCGGGCCCGGCTGCCCCGCCTGCCGGGTCCTCGGCCGCCTCTCGCCGCCGCCGCCGCCGCCGGCTCGGAGACCCCGACGTGATGTTGAGCGGCTCGGGCCGCGCCAGCCGGTCCTCAGAAAGCCGGGACAACTCGGCCTCCACGTCGGGCTCGGGCGCCTCCAGGAGCGACCGGAAATGGCCGCACTCCTCTGGGGTCAGCAGCTCGGCCAGACGGACGGCCGCGTGAGGGCCCATAGCGTCCACGGCCCCTGCCGGAGCCCGCACCCAAACCCAGAGCGCCAGGACGAAGGCGCCCGCCGGAGTCCGCGCCGCCATCCCTAGCGGGAACCAGGGACCGAGGACTGTGTAGGGACGGGGACGGGCTCCGAGCGCCGGCAGTGGGGGAGGGGTTCCGAACGTCCGCGGATTGTGGGAGGGAGGAGGCTCCGAACACCCGGGAAGCCAAGTGGAGGAGGGCATTGGGGAGGAGGGCATTGGGGACGAGGGGGCTGCCAACACCCAGCGACGGAGATGGGGACTCAGACATGACACGTGTTGGAGGGTCTCACGAACTGGGGTAAGAGGGCTTGCAACCCAGGAAGGGGGTTCTCAGCCCCCCAGGAGGCTAGGATTCTGGGCCTTTACATTGTAGCTCCTGCCCTAGGCCTCCTGGTACCCACTAATACCTCAAACTGAACAAGTTACCAACATCTCTTCTAATTCATGTACTCCCTAACCCCTCCCCTCTTTACCAGAATCCCTAGACCCCTTGCTCTCCATTAACCTCAATATTCAATCAATTCCTACATTCTCTTTTTTTTTTCTTTTCTTTTTGTGCAGATGGGGGTCTTGCTATGTTGCCCAGGCTGGTCTCCAACTCCGGCCTCCGCCTCTGCCACCACCTCCCAAAGTGCTGGGATTACAGGAATGAGCCACCATGCCTGGCCTCAGTTCCTAAATTCTCTTCTTGTCTACCAAATACTAACGTTTAGTATTTATTAAATGAATCCATCATCCCATTCCACCACTCTGGTACAAGTCCAAACCCTCTTTCTCTCTTGCTAGTCCTCCAGCCCCCATACCTGCCCCCACACACTGGGGCCCTGCCTACCCGCACTTACTCCATTTCCCCCAAGGAAGCTTGGCTCTGGCTCTCCTGATCGCGGCCTGCACTCCTCCTGCTGTCAGGCGCCTTTGGGAAGCCCTCCCTGACTGTGAGTCACACCCCTTAGTGTGGGGACTCCTCCTGTCTGCCCCACAGCACACTGCAGCTCGGCCTGTGTACTGTCTCCCCCACTAGACTGCAAGGTCCATACATTGTCCCCATGGCAACTAGAGCATAATAAAGTGTTCAGTAAAGATTTGTTGAGTCAATGTGTGTATTTTTTGTTTTTTTAAGAGACAGGGTCTCCCTCTGTTGCCCAGGCTGGTCTTGAACTCCTGGGCTCAAGGAATCCTCCTGCCTCAGCCTCCCAAAGTACAAGGATTACAGGCGTGAGCCACCATGCAGGGCCATTGTGTGAATTCTTAACTTGCAAAAATCAGTCCTGTCCTCAGCTCCCTAAACTCCCACAAAGGCTTCATCATGGAGCCCCAGCTCCTAACAGGGCATGGAAGGCCCTCCATGGTGAAGTCCCTGCTGACTCCTCCAGCCTCACTCCTCCGCTTCCTGCCATCACTATCTTGTAACACATCAAGGCTCGTGGCACAGCACGTAAGATGCAGTTTCCAGCCTCCATACTTTGCCCAACTATTCCCCTCCCTTCCCATGTAGGAAGTTTTCCTGACACCCCACCAAGACCACCACAAGTCAGGATCTTTTCTGGACGTTCTTTTTGTTTGTGTTTTGTTTTGTTTTGTTTTGAATCAGAGTCTCTCTCTGTCACCCAAGCTGGAGTGCAGCGGCATGATCTTGGCTCACTGCAACCTCTACCTCCCAGGTTCAAGTGATTTTTGTGCCTCAGCCTCCTAAGTAGCTTGGACTACAGGCACGTACCACCACGCCCAGCTAATTTTTGTATTTTTAGTAGAGACTGGGTTTCACCATGTTGGCCAGGCTGGTCTCGAACTCCTGACCTCAAGTGATCCATCCACCCTGGCCTCCCAAAGTACTGGGATTACAGACATGAGCCACCATGCCCCCAGCCATTTCTTGGCATTCTTAAGATAACCTGTGCATCCCCCACCAGGGCACTCATCTGGAAATTAGAGGACTTATTCAACAAACATCTATTCAATGTCTTCTGTGTACCAGATAATTGCACTAGGCATATGAATATAAAGACTAATTTGATGTAGTCCCCCACCCCCAGTAGCTTTATCCAGTTGCATTTTTAAATGATCAATTTCTGAGCTTTTCCCACCTAGACATGGGCTCCAAGAATAGCAGCTGTGCTTGACCCCTTCTGTATCCTCAGTGCCAGGCCCAATGTTGCACACAGTAAGGCGCAAAATAGAAGAGTGGGGGCAGGTGGGTCTGGACCTCCAAGGGCTGAGAGGTTTGTGGTAATGGACTCTGGGGCAGTGCCTTAGAGCCCCCACCTCCAGGCACACTCACATTCATGTCCTCTTTGCTTTGCAGGGTCTCCCTGGTGCTCACTCTGCCTCCTGTATGTGTGCCGTGAGCCACAGCAGGGAGCCTGGGTGCACCACTCCCCTGTGCTCTTGCGCATGCTCAACAGTCTTGCCTAGAGTATTCAAGGACCTAGGAGTTGTGGGTCCAAATCCCTCATGGGCATCTCTACAGAGCTTTTTCAGCAAGTGTTCCTTCCTAGGTTGTTCAGTCTCCCAGTTTATGATGAGCTGTCACAGATAGAGTTAGGGGACTGATGGATGGGGGGATGGTAGACAAATGACACCACCTGACCTGAAACACTGGAACTCGGCCGTCTCCACACCCTGCCCTCTGCCCACTTTATCTCCACTGAGAATGGAATACAAGTATAACCCTAGCTCTATTCAATGAAGGCTGCTGCAGGTTCTGGATGGCCCCTCCCTCTCTTCAGCACCCCCCTTCTTCCACGCATTCATTTGTTCACTCATTCAACAAACATGTGAGCCCTTCCTTGCCCCCCTATTTTGTGGCTCTGGGGATACGATGAGCCTGCCCCAGAGTTGTGTGTCAGAGCTCAGAACAGCAGGAAGACCCCTTACCCACGGCTTCTCGACCATAGCCTCAGTGCCCATTCCCGTAGGTACTCGCTGTATCACAGTGAGTCACAGAAGTACTTGCTCCTTGTTACTAAGGGACTAGGAACACTCCGCCCAGAGCACCGGCAGACCTGGGTGTCCAGACATCTCCCAGAGGGCTCCCACATCCCACTGCTCCCAAGAAATCTTCTGCAAACCACATGTCATCGCTTTAATACTGTGTAATACTTTCTTTTAAAATACAGTCTCTTCTGAGGTAGACAGACCACAACTGCAGAGCATCGTCAGACAGGAGATAAATACGTCCATGTACAACACGCAGCAAAATGAGGTAGAAATGGTTACAGTGGGAGGAGAGGATCCCAGCCCCAGTCTGGGTAGAGGAAGGGGAGAGGCCAGCTCGGAAGTCACCCTCCCCACTCCCTGCCCCTGGATTCTTTGGTATGCCTCCCCCCAACATTACCAGAGCTGGACCGGCCCTTCCCCTACCCACCCCAGAGCCCATGAGGTAGGTGCCACTAGGCTGGGGGCAGTCTCCTTGTGCAAAGTTCCCCAAGCCTGGGGAACAGGAGCCTAGTAGAGGAAGCAGTGGGGACTCCACCTCTCAGAGCTCCCTGCCTCTTGAAGGGAAGGCTGGGATCCCACCCCAACTTCCCTGACACCCTCCATCCCCCCACCCCCCATACATACACACCTGAGAGAGAACCCCTCACTCCATGCTCCCTCCGAGGGTCTTTTGCAGCCTGCGGCTGTGACCCTGCAGCCCACTGCTTCTGAGGCACCAAAGCCCTGCAGGCGGCTGGCTCCAAAGAGGGGGTCAGAAAGCGACAGGGGGTTGGGGGGAAGCAGAGCAGCCTTCCGGTCAGCACTCCTAGGCCAGCACAGGCCCTCGGTGCCAGGGCCCCTGAAAGGTCCCCCAAGGACACCCTTCAAGCCAGGAGGGGAGGCAGCAGACTCTAGGAAATGCACGGGCAGGCAGGGAACTGGAAGGGAGACTGAGGTGGGAGAGGGAAAAAGTGGTGGGGCCGGGCATGCCCCTTGCTTTGGACAAAGATCAGAGTTATGAAATGGGCTGGGGGTGGTGGGAGCAAACTGCTAAAGCCTCATCAAGGTAAAACTGGTGGGAAGGAGAGAAATATGGTTCTCGGTAGGATTCCAAGCCTAGTGGAAAGTTCGGGCAGGACTGAGACTGAGCCCCCAAGGTCAGAGAAAACACCCTGCCCATGTCCCTCACCCTCTCCCAGCCCTGGAGCTCCAGACCCAGGACTCTGGGGAATGGGGGAGACACAGTGTCTCACACAGCCCCCAACTAAGGGATGCTCACTCCTTCTCAGCCTCCAGCAGAGGAGGCTGAGGTCCAGTAGCTGATTTTGTGGCCAGACTGTCTACCCAGATGGAATCCTCCCCAGTCACCGGGGACCTCTGCCAAGGCAGGGCCAGGGGACATGACCTTTCTGGAGACTTTCTGCTTAGGTCACCTTCCCATGTGGGCCCTCGCAGCCTACTTCCTGGGTCTCAGGAAGGAATTGGGCAAGGGCATCCTAACTCTGGATAGCCCTTCACAGAAAACACTCAGCGGAGGGGTTGGGTGGGGCAGGGGGCGGGGAGCAGCAGGAGAGAAATAAAGCCTCCCCTCTCTCAAACCCCACAGCCCACCCCCCACATTCATGCCTAGGCCTCAGGCCCTGGGGAGGAAGCCCTTAGGAATACATTCTGCTTCTGACCAGGATTAGCTCGGGTTTCACTGAGGCCTCTGGGTCTTCCTCTCCCCTTCCCCGTAAGTCTCATTTTTTGAGTGTCTGGGAGAATGTGCTCCCCTGGAAGGAGTGGGAAGGTTGGGGTGGGGGGGGGAACAGGTGTGAGGGGCACACAGGAGAGCAGCCAAAGTCTAACATTCTTTCTGAGGTCAGTTTCTTCCTGAGTTGTCAAAAGAAAAAGAAAAACAGCAAATTCTACACATTTTACAAAAATAAGCCTAAAATATGAAACAAGCTACATTTCTGGGATCTCCCCTCAAAAACAAAAAACTCCCCTTCTTTGGGGTTTTTTTTCCTTGATCCCCCTAGACCCTAGGTTTCAGATGGGTAGAGGGGTAACCCTCCTCCCCTCCTCCTCAGCCCATGGGCCTCCAGAGCTCCTGCAAAGAGCCACTGCGGTCCAAGTAAGAACAGAAGGCATGGAGAGGCATTAAAGCTCAGGGAGCAAAAGGCGAGGGACGCCGGAAAGCCAGGGATGGAGACAGAAGCACAGAGGGTGTGAGGGAGGGAGAGCGGGGAGGGAGGGGCAGGAGAGAAACAGGGCCAGCATTGGGGGAGGGCTGTCAGCGACAAAGCAAAAGGGAGAGAAAACCAAGAGAATGCAGAGAATGGAATGGAGATAGTGAGGGGGGAGGAGGGTGTCATTCAGATAGCGAGGAGACAAAAGCGTTGTGGCAAGAGAGCAGGAGTTCCTAAGGCCCCGGGTGCCAGCCCATGCCGGATCTGCCCAGTCCGCCGGGCGGAGATGGCGAGCTTCCAGTCCACAATAAATAGGAAAAACCTGAGTACACGGCGCATATGGCATCTATCTGCCTGGCAGAAGCATTTTCCTTACCACGAAAAAAAAAAAATCCACCAGCAGACCCCCTCCTGTCCTCCATCCCACATTCACCACTCCGGCCCCTGCCAGCCGGGTTGAGTCAGTGACATCCCTCCCACGCGGAGGCGGCGGGGACGGAGGGACGGCGGCTCCCGCGGCCTCCACCGCGCGCCGTCAGTGTCCGGAGCCGTACATTTTGTCCCACTCCACGAACGAGTCCAGTTCCTTGGCAGAGGCCCTAGGGCCCATTTTGGACAGCGCCGCCTCCAAGTCCTTGTAGGAGAGGGGGCGCTGCAGCCCCGGGAGGCCCGCCCCGGCCGCCGCCTGCTGGCACAGCTGCCCCAGGTCGCCCCCAGAGAAGCCCTGCGTGCCCTGCACCAGCGCCGCCAGTTCCCGCTCACTGAGCGCGCAGCCCTGCTGGGCCAGCGCCCGCTGCAGGATCTGCCCGCGGGCCGGGCTGTCTGGCAGCGCCACGTAGAAGCGGAGAGAGAAGCGCCGGCGGGTCGCCTCGTCCAGAGCCGCGGGCCGCGAGGTGGTGCCCACAACCAGCACACCGTCAGTCCCCGCGCCGCAGCCCCCGTCCAGGCAAGCCAGGAGCGACACCTGCAGCGCGCCCCGTGCCGCCGCGCTGTCGTCCCGGGAGGGGAGCAGCGCGTCCAGCTCGCTGATGAGGAGTACGGAGGGTGGGCGGCAGCGCGCGGCCGCGAAGGCAGCCTGGAGGAGGCGCGCGCCCTCGGCGGCGCCGGGCGCAGCTAGGGTCGCGCCGCGCAGGCGCAACAGCGTAGCACCCAGCTGCGTGGCGAGGCAGCGGCCCAGCAGCGCTTTGCCCGCGCCCCGCGGCCCGAAGAGCAGGACGGTCCGCGGCGGGCGCAGGCTGCCGGGGTAGGCGGGCGGCCTGAGTAGGGGCCACACCAACTCCTCCTCCAGCGCCGCCTTGAGCGCACCCTGGCCCGCCACATCCGCCCACTGTACCGGGGGCCCGCAGTCCACCATCTTGCTCGTCAGCAGCTCCAGGGCCCCGGGGTCCACGCCTTTGGGAGGCTCCCCCGACGGCACGGCGAACCCCCCACGAGGAGCCGGGGCCCGCTCCGGGAACTTTTCAAAGGGCTCCAGTTGCGGGCCGTAGACGGGGGAGCCCAGGACCTTGAGGGGGACGCCGGCACCGTACTTGCCTGACGCCTCCACCGCGGCTCCCGGCGGCTTGGCCCGGAACCCGTTGCCCCGACACTCGCCGTTGTCGGCGGCGGGGTAGGAGGCCCCGTCAGCCGCGGGGGCCTTGGCGGGCTCGTACGCGTACTTGCGGTAGCGGCCCTCGGGCCCCTCGTCGGCGGCCTTGCGCTTCAGCGACAGCCCGGACTCGGCACCCGGCGCGGCCGTGGGGAAGCCATAGGCTGTGGGCGGCGCCGGCGCTGGCAGGGGCGTGGGCAAGCCCGGGGTCAGGTAGGGGGCCGGGGGCGGGGGGGGCGGCGCGGCGCCCGTCTGCGCGCAGTAACCCGGAGCCAGGTACCCCCCGCCGTAGCCCGCCGCGTACTCGGGCGCCGCCGACGGGCCCCCGCACGCATTGCCGGCGTAGAGGGGTTCAGGGAGGTTCCCGGCTAAAACCGGGGAGCCCCCCAGGGCCCCGGAACTGCCCCCACCTCCCGACTTGGTTCCTGGAAGGCCTTCGTGGAGTGAGGCCAAGGGGTAGGGTGGCTCCGGCCCTGGCCAGGGTTCGGGGTCCCCTTTGGCGCCGTTGAGGAAGGAGGCGTCGCTGTACCCGCCCAGGGCCGGACGCTCGTAGGGAGAGTCCAAGACCCCAGAGTACTTCTCTGCATAGCGCTTTAGGAGGTTGGAGGCAGTGAGGGCGGAGATGTCGTCGTGTGCCCAAGCGTAGTGGCAGCGTTGGCGACCCCCAGGGGGCAACTCCAACTTGTGGGCCGGCGACGGGGTGGTGGAGGAGACATCCAGGTGCTGCTCTGGCCACTGGTTGAGGGGCTGGGCGTGTTCCGGTGTCCAGTGCATCTTCAACAGAGCTGCGGGCAAGAGACAGGAGGGCTGGTGAGGTCTAGCCACCGAGGACCCAGCGGGCCACTGCTAGCCATAGACAGTGCACCTAGGCTGCGGCTTGGACAGGCTGGGCTTCCGGCATCCACCACCTACCGCCCCACTGTCCTGGGGCCCTCCCTCCAGGCACCAAATAAACTCCTTATGTCTCAGGATTAAAGTTGTCTGAAAATGTTTTCCTCAGCGCCCAAGGGGGTCTGGAAACGATGTGGCTCGCCCTAACTTCACCTTGTAGGCAATGGTCATTATTTTTGTCCTGGCCACTCCAGCCATGTCCTCTGTGGGACACGTGATCCTTACTTTCTAGTGAAGGATCGGACAATGGGTGGGACACCCCAGCGCTCGGAATAGTCACATTCAAGTGAAGCTCGCTCGGTAAGAGATGTTTGTCACCCACCGTGTGCTGGCCACTACAGAGGCACCAGGGTTATGTAAAGAGATATATGAGGCCTGCCCAGAGTCCCCGGCCTAGTGACCCAGAAGTTTGTTATTCCTAAGTGCTCTGTTCACCTCAGCCTTTCCTGAGATTCCAAGGCCCCTTCTGGGCCTGAGGTCAGAGATGCTGGCGTGTGTGGCACTGCCTTATCCATGGGAAACCTCAGTGGCTGACCCAGAGCATTCACTTCCTTCCCACTTGGTTTTGGCTTCTGCCTGATGAAGTGAGAGCACGTGGATTCCAGACCCAGCTACATGTAATGGCTGTGTGCCTGGGGCAGGTGCTGCTACCTGCTTTATTCCAGTAGATCTCACCACAGTACAAAAATATATAGAACAATAGGTCATATGCTGGAGAAGACGGGGGAAAGTTATTACACAACAATGCACATCATAGGATGTGGACCATAAATTTGTCTCTGAGCTTCCCAGTAGCCAAATAGGGAGAGGTAATCAGACTCATTGCAAAGTAAAAAAAAAAACACCATTACTCAAAGCAAAAGTGTTCCTGTCTTAGAGATCATAGAACTTTTTTTCGTAGTCCTCAGGAAGCAGACCTGTGAGATGTAATTAACAATGTCCTTCTTGCCATCCATGCTGTAAACACAGCAGAGGTGTTCCATGGCTGTTCCTGACACTGTCCCTTAGCATCTCCCAGCATGAGCCAAACACTCTGTTAAAGGGGATCCAGGGCTTGTGGAATGGCTCTACCCAGGCACAGGGCTCCTGTGGGCCAGCCTGATAAAATATCTCAAAGACTAAGAGGCCCATGGCACACCCAGTGACAGCTGATGCCGATGATGATTTCTCAAAGCTAAGCTTCTGATAAGTTTCTTCACAGGTTCACATATTCTCATAGGTTCAGTATTCTTTCTTTAATGGATTTTTATGGAGCAAATCCCAAGTGTTTTGCTAGGCATGGGGGAAGATTGAAAGGTGAATAGGATGGTTCAGCCAGGTAGAGAAGACAGGTAGGTAGACAATGGCCTCTGTGAAGTGAGAAAATAGAGGTATGTGCCAAGGGCACTGGGGCTCAGGGCAACTTCCCAAAGAGGTGGTGCCTTTGCTGGACCATGAAAAGTGGGGGATCAAGTCGACCAGACAGGCTAAAGTGAGCAGGGCATCCTAGATCACAAGAACAGCACCTTCAAAGGTGCAGGGCGCAGTGCCTTCAGAAAGCCAGGGCTGTGCTAGCTTCCTTCCTCAAGGCACTTTACTGCCACCTTCTGGAAAGCTCATAAATCTAGTGTCTGCTGCACTAGAATTGTGACTTGTGCCCTGTTGGAAGTAAGGCTGTTGTGCACAGCCTACATAACCATACACTTCAAGTCCGTAGAGAACACCAAGAAATGTTGGGTCACCAGAGCTTTGAAAGTGGGTGTATATAGTAGAAGAGGAAGGTGAAGATAACCACAGCTGGCCTTCCTAGCAGCAGCTTGTTGACAGCACCCCACCCCTGTTGATGCTCTTTACTTAATGTGGCTGTGACTGACATCAATGGGAGAAGACATTTGAAAATAAAGCTATTTACTATCATCCCCACTGCCCTAGGGAAGGCATGAGCCATAGAAGTATAGCTTAAAAAGGAAGGTAAGTGAGTTCTCGAGGTTGTCCTGCCCCCATTTGAGAGGTGATGCTGGCCACTAGGCAGAAGGGAGAACAGAGACTAACAGAGCTGAGTGTGAGGTCTGTGGGGACAGATATGCAGCCCTCCAGCTCTTGCTGAGAAGAATCTCCAAAGATCAGAGGCATTACCTGATATGAAAGAGGGTAATTTCCTGGAATATCAAAAATCACAAATCATTCTGGCTGCAGAGTCTTAGGAGGTAACATCAAAGTTATTGGCTGGGCTCAGTGGCTCATGCCTGTAATCCCAGCACTTTGGGAGGCCGAGGCTGATGGATCACCTGAGGTCAGAAGTTGAAGACCAGCCTGGCCAACATGGTGAAACCCCATCTGTACTAAAAATACAAAAATTAGCCGGGTGTAATGGTGGGCACCTGTAATCCCAGCTACTCAGGATGCTGAGGCAGGAGAATCTCTTAAACCCGGGAGGTGGAGGTTGCAGTGACCCGAGATGGCACCACTGCACTCCAGCCTGGGCGACAAGGGTGAGACTCTGCCTCAAAACGAACAAAAGTTACACAAATGCAAGTATTGTGTAAATCTGGTTTTTGTTGTTTTTTTTCTATTTACTATTTTCTGTGCCTTGTTTCCTTACTTAATATGGAAAGAGAGATTTGACCTTAATAGCATTTACCCTGAGCATATTAAACTGGACAAGCTGGGGGAAAAGAGTGACATCCTCCCCACCAAGGGCACAGACACCATGAAGAAGGCTCAGATCTGGACTTGTCCACACACATCTCCTTTGCCACCGCCAGCCCCTGTGCTCCTAAAGCTGTCAGTGGTGTCCCTCATCCCCTAGACTTTTGGGCCAGGCTCCCTCTCACCAGCCCCTGGCCTGGCTTTCAGCAATCCTCACTGAAACCTCCACCTGCCATTGAAGATCCTCTGGCCCTGGCCATCACTGAGAACTGCTCCACCTTGGAAACTGGACTCCAGTAAGCCACCTCCAATCCTCCACCCCATCCTCCCAGCTTCATACCCACGATGTCTCCTCTACTCCATGGCTCAGCCCCTCTCGCCCTTCCAGAGAGGGGACCTTGTCCGTGACACTTATCTAGACCACCTGATCTCTATCCTCAGTCTTTAAATACTGGCCCTTCCGCTCCAGGTAAATTTCCTCCCCTTTTAGCCAGGGCAAAAAATGAAGTCATTGGGTAAATCTCCCTTACCTCTAGCCCTCTTTTTACGTTTATCTACATCTGTATCCATCTTGCACCCAGAAGGCCTCAGGGTCCATCCGCCCCAGTCCTTAGCCCCATCAATTATCCCTCCTAGGTACTGGGTCCCTCCCCACAGTTAGCTTAATTCGTTCTCATCTTCAAAATGACCTCTCTTGACCATGGGTTCCCCACTAGCTACCAGCTCATCCCTTTTTCCCTTCATCCTTCTTTAAGGCATCGTTGTCTACATGCAGTGACATGGCATCTGCTAGAGATCCTTTGAATAATCTAACAGGGGGCCAGGTATGGTGGCTTACGCCTGTAATCCCAGCACTTTTCAAGGCTGAAGCGGGTGGATCACCTGAGGTAAGGAGTTCAAGACCAGCCTAGCCAACATAGTGACACCCCCATCTCTACTAAAAAGAAAAAAAGGCCGGGCGCGGTGGCTCAAGCCTGTAATCCCAGCACTTTGGGAGGCCGAGACGGGCGGATCACGAGGTCAGGAGATCGAGACCATCCTGGCTAACACGGTGAAACCCCGTCTCTACTAAAAATACAAAAACTAGCCGGGCGAGGTGGCGGGTGCCTGTAGTCCCAGCTACTCGGGAGGCTGAGGCAGGAGAATGGCGTAAACCCAGGAGGCGGAGCTTGCAGTGAGCTGAGATCCGGTCACTGCACTCCAGTCCGGGCGACAGAGCGAGACTCCGCCTCAAAAAA
>NC_045443.1:49025624-49056355 GCF_002776525.5 Piliocolobus tephrosceles
AAAACTCCATCTCAAAAAAAAAAAAAAAAAAAAAAAAAAAATCTTAACTGGGAAGCAGGGCACCAGGTCAGCAACTTCTGCTAAACTTAGTTCCATAGCGCTACATTTTCCTTTAACCCCTTCCTAGAGAAAGAACTCAGCTGCCCAAGGACCAGCCCCAACCTAAGGGCGGGAAGAGGGCAGAAGTTTGAGAACAGTGGGTAAGGTTGCCTTACCTGCACACAGGCTCAGAATGATGTCTCACGTGAGTCTGAATACACACCAGCATGCATGTGCACACCACCAGGGATGTGTACAGATGTGTGCAGCTGCAGGCACATGTGCATATGTTCATGCCTGTGCCTGGCACACACATGTTTCAAGTGCGATCTCACTTAGATGCTTCCTGACAGACCCAGGCCTGCCAAGCCTTGCCTTCCTCCCCTCACCCACTATAGGTGGAAAATGCTGTCTCCCTGCCCTCACCCCCCAGGCCAGTTACAGCCCTCTTGCTGTGACACAGAGCCCCTGGGCCTGCTACCAGTATGCCTCCCGCAGGAGCCTCAGGAAGGATCTCCCCAGGACGGGGACCCCCTCTCTCCTGTCCAGGTTCACAAGTCACACTCCAGTGATCAGTGCTGCTGGAGGGGAGGAAAGGCCCTGAGGACATGGGGAAAGTGTAGGCTTTGAGTCCCAGAGACCTAATTTGAATCCAGTCCCAGACACACACTGTGTGACCCTGAGCAAGTTGTCTGACCTCAGTGAACCTCAATTTCCCCATTTGTATTTGTATTTTTTTTTTAAAGTAGAGACAGGGTTTTGCCATGTTGGCCAGGCTGGTCTCAAACTCCTGGCCTCAAGTGATCTGTCTGCCTCAGCCTCCCAAAGTGCTGAGATTACAGGGTGAGCCACTGCACCCAGCCAATTTCTCCGTTTGTTAAAGGGCATAACATATGTCATTCTAAGTGGCTGTGAGGATTTAAAGATAATGTATATAATGGACACAGTCCAGTGTGGGGCACAGATTACAAATTCAGAACCCAAGCAGTGCTTCAACCTTGCTGAGTGAACTAAACAAGTAACTTCTCCTTGGGCCTGGGGAAACTTGGTGAATGTTCTGTGAAAAGAGGTTCCTTCCAGTTCTAATATGATGGGCCAGTAGCTCATGCCATTTCCCCAAAACCCAAGCAATGAGTACAGAACCTGTTCTAGGTTTTACATCTCTAATGCAGCCCTCGTGCCAGCTCTGAGATCAATACTGTTATTGTCATCCCCAGTCTACAGATGAGGAGACTGAGGTACAGAGATTAACGCATCTTCAGGGTCACATGGCTGTTACTGAGTGGAGACAGGACTCAAAGCCCAGGCCCTGAACCACTTGCCTACAAGGGCTCTCTGGCCCAGCCCTTTGTTCTGACGGCCAGAGAAGAGCCTGAGGCCATTCCACAGTGCACACCTACACTCACCAACACTCACTTCCTGGGCCTGTGGAAACAGTGGCTGCGCCCCCAAGTGCTGTGTATTTACCTTTCAGACCAGACAGGAGAATTTGTGTCCTCTCCCAGTAAAACGCCCAAGTAGAGCCTCTCTTTCCCTGTGAAAGGCCATCAGATAAGCAGACACACCCCTGGGCTGGGCACAAAGTTCCTTATTTGGGTTTTGTGGCTTTCTCAGGTGGTAGCTGGGACTCTGTGCACAGAGAAAGCATTCTCTCTGAAACTGCCCGGTTTGGGGAGCACGGTCTTGTTCCTGAGGCAACTGTTTCTCTGCAGACCTTGAAGGTGAAGCGCTGCTGTGCACATAGGAAGCTGAAACCCCGCTTGACTCTACCAACAGGACGCAGTCCTTCAAACTCACAGGCAGTCAATAGTTACGGAAAGAATTACTGGATGGAAGAGTAAAGTCATTCCTAAAACCCCTCCCCTCGTTTTTAGAAAGTCTTACAAGGTTCATGAGAGATGATCCAGCCTTCACAGCCGGCCAGAACACTCAGGCACCGATCTTCCCTGTGGTCCTGCTGCCCGCGGGTCCTGTGGGTGCCTCTCCCATCCCTGAGGACCACAGGCTCTCCATGCACAGGGCCCGATGCAGGCAGTAGGTATCCCCCCAGCCCACCCTAGCTTCCTGGGGCAGCAAACACGCTGAGCTGTCACTCTCTGATCATGGTCAAGACACTTAACCTCACTAAGCTCCACTTTCTTCGTCTGTCCATTGAGACCATTGGTTTAGATCGGTAGACCTCTAACCTTCCTTTCTCTTTAGAAACACTGAAATAAATTTTGTACAGGGTGAGGTAGGAAGAAACCCCAACCCCACAGCATCAACACCCTCCTCCAATCCCCGAAGGAGACCCCTAAGATTCCTTCCGGATCTTCCAGAAATTCTCTGATTCTGGATTCCGTCACCCATGGGGGTGGGAAGGGATTGGACCAAACTGGGCTGGGGGCAGGGTCGGCAAGGAGGGGCAGCTGTGAGTGAGCTCCAGGCTGGTGTGGAGAAGGGGCCATGCCTCTGGGCAAGCCTCCTCTGAGCTCCATTATCTCAGCCTGGAACAAAGAGGCTGGAAGGGAGAATCCCATTGTCGGCCTCCCTTATGGAAATCTCATTAATCTATTCACCAAGGCTCCCACAGGCCTTTTGTCCCAGGCTTTTTGTCTACTGCTTACAACGGGTGCCCCAGGGGGTCTCTGGCTGCCTGGCAGAGCTTGAACAGGACTGTGCCCCCTCCTCTAGGCCCTCTTCCTCATGCCAAGTTACTTCCTCACCCCAGTTACTGCAAGAGGAGAGGAGAGGGAGGGGTAACGAGGGGACTCTGGAAGACTGGTCATCTGTCACAGCCCTGGCACCTACCATACAGGAACCTCTTCCCCCAGTTCTGGGCCAGAGAATAGCCTTCAAAACCTGCCTGGGGGCTGCCCTAGAGCTCACAAGGGGCCTAGCATGAGTAGGACTCAACACATATTCAGGGATGAGCCAGAGGATGCCACGGGGTGGCTGCATGATTCTTCCTTCCATGATACCTTTGGTGTGCCAGCTGTGACTCCCAGCTTGAGAGGCAAACCAGACCACATTGGGACCCATGCCTGCAGACTTGATCAGCTAACAGGGAAGAGAAAATAAAGTGTTTCCTCAGAAAGGAGGGAGGGAAGGAAAGAGAGGAAAAAAGGAAGGAAGGAAGGGAGAAAAGGAACGGAGGGAGGGAGGAAGGGAGGGAGAGAGGGAAGAGAAGAGAGGAAAAAAGGAATGAAAGAGAATGGGAGGGAGGAAGGAAGAAAAAAGAGGATTGGTCAAAAGACAAAATTTCAGGAGGAATAACTTCAAGAGATCTATTGTTCAATATGGTGACTAGAGTTAATAAAAGTGTATTGTATACTTGAAGATTACTGAGAGTAGGCCTGGTGCGGTGGCTCATGCCTGTAATCCTGGCACTTTGGGAGGCTGAGGGAGGCGGATCACCTGAGGTTGGGAGTTTGAGACCAGCCTGGCCAACATGGTGAAACTCCATCTCTACTAAAAATACAAAAAGTAGCTGGGTGTAGGGGCGGGTGCCTGTAATCCCAGCTACCTGAGAGGTTGAGGCAGGAGAATTGCTTGATCCCGGAAGGTGGAGGTTGCAGTGAGCTGAGATTGTGCCACTGCACTCCAGCCTGGGCAACAGAGCCAGACTCCATCTCAAAAAAAAAAAAAAAAGAAAGAAAAAAAGAAAATTACTGAGAGTAGATTTTAGGTGTTCTCACCACAAATAAGTATATGAGGGAATGCATATGTTAATTAGCTCAATGTAGCTATTCCACAATGGGTACATATTTCGAAACATCATTTTGTATACCGTAATATACCCATTTTTATTTTAAAAAATAAATTTTAAAATAAAAATATTGTATTACCCCTTTTTTTCTGAGACAGAGTCTCACGCTGTCATGTGGGCTGAAGTGCAGTACAGCTCGCTGCAGCCTCCCCCTCCCAGGTTCAAGCGATTCTCCTGCCTCAGCCTCCTGAGTAGCTGGGATTACAGGCATGCACCACCACGCCCAGCTAACTTTTTGTATTTTTAGTAGAGATGGGGTTTCACCATGTTGGCCAGGCTGGTCTCAAACTCCTGACCTCGTGATTCGCCCGCCTTGGCCTCCCAAAGTGCTGGGATTACAGGTGTGAGCCACCGTACCTGGCCTACCCTCTTTTTTTTTTTTTTTTTTTTGAGACAGAGTCTCACTGTGTTGCCCATGCTGGAGTGCAGTGGCGCGATCACAGCTAACCACAGCCTCAACTTCCCAGGCTCAAGCGATCCTCCCACCTCAGCCTCCTTAGTAGTTGGGACCACAGGTGCCAGGTACATGCCACCGAGCCTGGCTAATGTTTGTGTTTGTTTGTTTGTTTGCTTGCTTTTGTAGAGACAGAGTTTCACCATGTTGTTCAGATTGGCCTCAAACTCCGGGGATGAGGCAGCCCACCCCCCTCAGCCTCCCCAAGTGCTGGGATTACAGGTGTGAGCACCAACCCCAGCCTGTATTACCCTTAAAACAGAGACAAATGAAGAATTACAGGAATAAATATAGTTGACAGATTTTTTTTAAAAAAAAAATAAGGTGATATAGTTAAAAAAGAAAAAAGGAAAAGAAAGTATGCAGGAGGTTCAGAGACAGCTGAGGTACTTTTCGCTGGGGAGTCAGGAATTCATTTTGCAGCGGTCATGGAGAGCACCGGGGCATGGAGGAGACAGCAGGTCCCAGCTAAGAGGCTCCAGGAGAAAGCAAGGAAAGTGCAGAGCTGAGCAGGGAGGGAGCGCTGGCACCCACTCCCCACAGCACCTCAGTTAAGCAGGTATTATTTGCAGATAAAACAGTGCCAGACAGATGTGGCTGGCCCCAGGTCACACAATCCTCTGGAGGCCAAACGGGGACCTGAAAGCAGATCTCCTCCCACTTCCACAGGCTGTGAAAAGGCAAGGATACAAGGCAGGGAGCACGCCCCTGAGCGGGCCATGAGAGCCAAACACTCTCCTTCCCTGTCCCTAAGCTCACTCCTTGGTGGGAGAGGGGATAGAACAGAGGATGAACAGAGGATGAACAGAGGATGGGTGAGCTGTCTGAAGTCTCCTCCCTCTTGTGCACGGATCCCACCCTCTTTCAACAAAGACACTGTTCCCTCCATTCCCCTTCTCCTGCCCGATCCATTTCCATCTCTGCTGGGTCATTCTCATCAGCTCGCAAATATGCTGTTATAGTTCCCGTTTTAGGAAAAAAAGTCCAAAATATATATATTTTTTTGAGAAAAGTCTTGCTCTGTTGCCCAGGCTACAGTGCAGTAGTGTCCCCATAGCTCACTGCAGCCTCCACCTCCCAGGCTCAAACATTCCTCCCACCCCAGTCTCTTGTGCAGCTGGGACTACAGGCACGTGCCACCACACCTAGCTAATTTCTTATTTTATTTTATTTTATTTTATTTTATTTTATTTTATTTTATTTTATTTTATTTATTTTATTTTATTTTATTTTATTTTATTTTATTTTATTTTATTATTTTAATTTTATTTTATTTTATTTTATTTTATTTTATTTTAATTTTATTTATTTTGAGACAGAGTTTTGCTCTGATGCCCAGACTGGAATGCAGTGTCATGATCTTGGCTCACCGCAACTTCTGCCTCCTGGATTTAAGCGATTGTCCTGCCTCAGCCTCCTGAGTAGCTGGGATTACAGGTGCCCACCACCACGCCCAGCTAATTTTGGCATTTTTAGTAGAGACAGGGTTTCTCCATGTTAGCCAGGCTGGTCTTGAACTCCTGACCTCAGGTGATCCACCTGCCTTAGCCTCCCAGAGGGCTGTGATTACAGGCATGTGCCACTGTGCCTAGCCCCAAAATAATTTCTGAATCCCCCTTCAGCTACATTCTCTCTCTGCTTGCTTTTACCTTTTCTATGCTACTATTTCCGATTCCTGTCCTTCCATTCCCTCTTGAACCCCTTCCAAGCAGGCATTTATCCCCAACACTCCACTACCTTAGCCTCATAACCACACAGCTGAATCTGATGCTCTGCCTTCCTCTTGCAAAACCAGGGCCCTGTGCCCTCCACAGCCTATTTGCTGCCCTCTCACCACCCACTCCCTTCTAAACCCTGCGGACCTAGGGCTCAGTCCTGCGACCTTCTCTTCTCTCTCCATGGTAATTCCTTGCATGATCCCATCGCATATCCTGGCTTTCACCATCACTTGTGTATTGATGTTTCCTAAACATAGTTCTCCAGCTGAGATTTCTCCCCTGCACTCTGTACTTTATTCAACCTTCTTCCTGACACCTCCACTGGAATATTTAATTGGCATAATTAACATGTCCAAAAATGAAACTCCTGGCTCCCACATCCACAACCTAGCCCTCCTTCAGTCTTCCCCATTGCAGGAGATGGCAGCTGCATCCTTTCTAGTTGTTCAGGCCAGAAACTTTGCGATATCCTTAACTTCTCTTTCACTCTTCAGAACAGCAAATCAGATTCTTCAATCACTTCTCACCACCTCCAGGGATGCTGTCACCTGGACCACAGCAGCAGCCTCTCTCTCTTTTTTTTGTTTTGTTTTTTGAGACAGGGTCTCACTTTGCTGCCCAGACTGGAGTGCAGTGGTATGATCATAGCTCACTGTAGCCTCGACCTCCGGGGCTCAAGAGTCTTCCTACCTCAGCCTCCCAAGTAGTTGGGACCACAGGTGTGGTGGGCCACCACACCTGGCTAATTTTTTTAATTTTTTTGTAGAGATGGGGGTCTCACTGTGTTGCCCAGGCTGGTCTTGAGCTTCTGGGCTCAAGCAGTCCTCCCTCCTTGGCCTGCAAAGGGCTGGGATTCCAGGCGTGAGCCACCATGCCCGACCTCACTTCCATCTCACCTCTCCCTTTCTACATTGTCCTCTCTTTTCTTAAAACAGTTGCCAGTGTAACTCTTGAAAGCATATTCCATAAGTCGTTCTTCCACCAAAAACTTCCGGTGATTCCCATCTCACTCAGAATAAAAGCCAAAGTCCTCTCATTGGTATACAGGGTCCTCATGGTCAGCTTCCATTACCTCTCGGCCTCACCTGCTACGACTGCCCTTCCTCCCTCCCTTCCACACCCTGGCCTCCTCGCCACTCCTCCCACCAAGCTGCCTCCCACCTCAGCACCCCTGCCTCTGCCCTGCCTGGAACACACCTTCCCTGGGCTCACACCCTTCCTAGCGTCAGGTCTCTGCTCAGCTGTTGCCTTGGCAGACACTGTCCCCTTCAACCTGATGTTCCCTGCAACACTCATCCATCAGATTATGGAACAACAGGTTGAAGGGGCCAATCCTATTTGTTGCTTTATTGTTTGTGTACCCACTAGAAAGTTCATGCGAGCAGGGACTTTGTTTTGTTCACTGTTATATCCCAAGCACCTAGGACAGTGCCTGGCACAGAGTAAGTTCTCAATAGACTACAGGATGGATGGACAGACAGATGGACAGATGGATGGATGGATGAATGAATGGACAGACGGATGGATGGATGGATGGATGGATGGATGGATGGATGGACGAATGGACAGACGGATGGATGGATGGATGGATGGATGGATGGATGGATGGATGAGCCCAGAGGCTTGAAATGGCCTCTGTGTCCAAATAAAGAAAGCAACTGGGGTGACTAAATTTGAGTCCACATGTGATGGTGAGGGTGGCAAGGGGTGAAGCCAGGGAATCACCTCAGGAATGGACACATAGGGGAGGGGAGTCCAGAAGGGGAATTTGTATCTGTGAACGCCGGAGGAAAGTGTCCAGTCCCCAAAGGCACCCATCTCAACCCCACAGAAACTCCACATGGCCTTCTCTTTAAATCTCTCTCCTTCTGTTACCCCCACCCCACTGGGCCTCTGTGGGAGAGGACAAAAGGGGTGCTGGAATTCCCATCAAAGGCCTCTGGACACATGGTAAAGAGATCAGGGCCCTCGGGATCCTGCTTCCTGGAGATGTGGATGCTGCCCCGCCAGTCTGGCTCCTCTCTGGGGTGGGAGGTGTGGTGAGGGGTATGCTCTGGCCCTGGTCTCCTCGTATGTCAAATGCCAAACAGCAGGAGGTCGGCCTGGGAGAAGCTGGCCAAGTGGCCCCCATCTGGGTTCTGTGTGCGCGTGCACACACTGGCGGGAGGGGACAGCACAGAAATCCCTGCCTGTGTCCACGGTCAGGGCCACAGCCAAGCTGTGACCATCTGTTGTTGTTCTGAGAGGCCAGGCCAGGGGCCCAGCACCCCTGAGGAATAAACTTTCCCTTTCACCCAGCCTTCTAGTGTTTGCAAAGAACTTTCATAGTTATCCACCGTTTTTGTCCTCACAACGTCCCTGCCAGATGGACATTATTCTTCCCATTTTATAGAAGAGGAAATGGAGACTCAAGTGTGGAAAGAGATTCTCCCAAGGTCATACAAGCTGTAAGAGGGGAAGTGGGACTCGGCCCATGTGTGAGCACCTGCTTACCCCAGCCTAGAGGCGGTGAGGCTCTCCAAGGTGCCTCAAAGCACCGGGCTTCATTTCAAGCTCAAAATAAGCAGATCTCCAGGGCCAGGCTCTCAGGCACAGCCTCCCACCCATCCCATGGCTCAGCTCCTGCCCAACCCTCCCCCACCACCCCCTCTTCCAGGAAGCCTTCTTGGACTGACATCCCCAAGGAAGTTCCTTAGATGCCTCAAAGTCCAGAGCTCCCTGCAGCCACTTCTTTCCCACTGTGGCTGCCATGCTGTCCCTGAATGTTTATCTCCTCTGTGGTCCAGGACCTCTTGAGGGCAGCCCAGTCACCCAAAGGAACAGATGATTCTCTTAACTGCCGATGGCCCACATTGCATTTCCCTTCGAGGCAGCCCAGCAACCTGGGAGAAGGAACACAGTGTGGTGAGAAGAGTCCTGCCCAAGGCCAGCAGCCAAAAAGGGGCAGAATTGGCACTTGCACCCAAGGACTTTGCTTCAGCCCTGAACACAGCCTCTAATCCTGTATTGTCCAATGACAGCCACTAGCCCCATGTAACTATTTAAATTTGCAGTCATTAAAATTTAATAAAATAAAAATTTTACTTCCTCAGTGGTACTAGCCACATTCCGTATGTTCAACAGCCACATGAGGAAGTGGCCACCATAGTAGACATCACAGACCCAGAACCTTTCCATCACCACAGAAAGTTCTGTCAGATGGAGCTGCTCTATCCTGAACTTCCATGGAGTCTCGCTTCTTAAGGTCTTCAGGTAGACTTCCTTCGGATTTAGACTTCTTTTTTGTGTTTGTTTTCTTTTTTTGAGACAGAGTTTCATTCTTGTGACCCAGGCTGGAGTGCAGAGGCGTAATCTCCGTTCACTGCAACCTCCACCTCCGGGGTTCAAGTGATTCATTCGCCTGCCTCAGCCTCCCGAGTAGCTGGGATTACAGGGGTGCTCCACTATACCTGGCTAATTTTTGTATTTTTAGTAGATTTTAGCTAAATTTTGTATTTCCAGGCTGGGTGAAAGGGAAAGTTTATTCCTCAAGGGTGCTGGGCCCCTGGCCTGGCCTCTCAGAGCAGCAATTTTTGTATTTTGTATTTTTAGTAGGGTTTCACCATGTTAGCCATGCTGGTCTCGAACTCCTGACCTGGCGATCCACCTGCCTCGGCCTCCCAAAGTGCTGGGATTACAGGAGTGAGCCCTGCAGACTTCTTTCCCTAGGATTCCCAGGCAGTTTTACAGCTACCCTGGGCTTTCCCTAGAACCAGGGGAGGGAGGATGGGCTAGCTGAGTCAACTCCCTCCGCCCCAGCCCCGCCTGTCTGCCCTGCCTCAGGAGAGGAGGGACAGGCTGAAGAGGAGGAGAGGAAGGTAGGACAGGGCACTTTGTCATCTGGCCTTTGGGCCTCGCTGCCCTCCCCCATCAGTTGCTCAACACCCCTCCCCCACCCTGCCCACCATCCTCATCCTCATCCAATCCCAAGGACAGATGGGGCCAGCAGAGAGGGAGAAACATGACCACAGTGAAAGCACTCTCAAGTGGTAACACAGTCCTGGGGTCACAGCTGTGTCCCCCGAGGCCTGGTCAGTCTCTCATGTCCGGCCTTGATGTCTGGCCAGACCTGGGCTAAAGTGAGTCTCACTTGGTAGGGGGCGGATACTTCGGAATCCTAAGGAGAGATGGAGGAATCTGTTGGTGCCAGATTATTCCAGCAGACACACCCCAGTTAGAAATGCAGTCACTCTTGTGGTCGCTCATCCATCCATCCATTCAACACACATTGATTAAGCCCCCACCATGTCATGATGTAATAGGAGGACGTAGAGGTGGGCAGTGGACTCCCTAACTGGATTGACCAGGTAGGGACATGACTGGTGGGCTTAATCCTCGTCCCAGGATAGATGAAGGTCCTTTGTCTCTGCCCAGTGGTCTGAGCAGGGGGGACACCTCCAGCCCCCTCCCCGCACACAGGCACACAGGCCGGCGGGTGGGTGTGCAGACACACACACTCCCAGCTGCTGCCGGAAACCCCCCTCCTGTGGTCTCCCTGGCCAATCGCAGCACTGAGGAGTGAGTCCCACTGTCCGGTGGCCCCCAGGGAGTGTATTAGCACATTTGAACCGCTCAACCTGCAACTGACAAAGCCTGGGGCCTTGGGAGGGGACACAGCAGGAGGGGTGGGGGCCTGTGGGGAGCTCTCCTCCCCTCTGCCTCTCGTGGGGAAGCTCAGGACTAGATGAAGCATTCTGGGGCACAGAGGAATTTGGGGGCCCCAGCTCCAGCCGTGAATAAGCGATCCATAAAATCCCAATTTACACACTCACTGATCAAACAGCCCATCTACTACCCCAGGAGGTTGGGGGTGGCTCCTGGGCCTCCCCTGCTCTCAAAGAAGGTCCAGGGGAGCTGGGAACTGGACACAGGACACAGGCTCCCAATGTTTTCCCTGCAGACTCAGTCCCATTCCCAATCCCCCTGAGGGGCATCCATGCCAAGGGCGTGGGGCCTGCCGGTACCCCCAGTGACCTGGCTGCCTTGGGATGGGCTGGGGGGCTGCCTCAGTCAGGCAGCCATCTTTGTCCACCCTCTATGAATAACAGCTCCTTTTTTCTCTTGTGTTGCCCTGGGGCCGCCAGGCCTGACTCCAACCTCATCAGAGCTGCTAATCACTTTTCCAGCTCTCCTCTCCTCCCCGCCCCCTTCTTCCCAATAGCCCTTCCACGTTTTCTCTGGACCCTCCACCAGTAGCTGCCCTGGGATGCTCAGAGCGCCTTCCTTCCACAGTCTCATCTCACCCCAAAGCTAGGCAATATCCAGGAACACAAGGGGCTCCAGGCTGGTACTCTGTTCCCAGCCCATCTTCTGGGAGACAGCAGGTAGAGAGAAATAGCCTTGTTATTAACCTAGTCCCTGCCACCAAAGAAAACACAACGTGTCTCCCTCTTGCCTAGGTGTTGTTTGCTCCCCTTGGTTAGGCTGCCTGCAATTTCACCAAGAGAACACCATTTTGGTTAACAAGGATTCTTTTTAAACCAAATGGAACCTCTGAGAGGCTCCAGGCTGTCAGCCAGTCACACCTCCAGGAGGATTAGCAAGGCTGATTCTCCTTCTCCCTCCCGCCTGCTCTAGGTGAGCTGCATGGGCCATTAGAAGTGTTCATGGAGGTCGGGGAAAGCGAGTCTTTGAGGCTGGGAATTGCCCACCACACCGCAGCCCACTTCTCACTACATGTGAGCTATGTTGGAACAGGTCAGAGACGGATATCAGCTCCCGGGCCCTGGGGGAAGAAAGGAGTAAGGGCTGCCCTGTCTCTGTGCTTCCCAGAGGCCACTGCGCACTGGGCTGGGGGCTGGATCTCAATTGTCTCATTCAGTCCCCTCAGCAGACTGGTGGGAGGATTGTGGTGTGAGCCTGTACTATGGTGAGACACACCCCTTCCCTTCTCCCCTTTCTCCACTTCACTGGCTGCTCCAGGTACCCCACCCCAATAGAGTCTGGACCCATTAGTAACCTGGTTAAGGCAGATGTCTGAAGGGCAACCTGAAAGACTGACCCACGGCTTGCAGGGGTCTCTGAGCCCACTCCGGCAAGCCCTTCCTCCCTCCCATGACTCAGGCATTGTAGGGAGTGAGCACTGGCCTCAGAGTCAGCCTCTGAGATGTGGGACAATGTCTTGATCTGTTTCCTCCATTGTGAAATGGGAGGTGGAGAGGCAGCATCCCCCTCACAGGCTGGCCTGAGGGCAGTGAAGGAGAGGTGGAACTTTCCTGACCAGCTGGAGGGGCCACCTGTGCAGGACCCGGGGCAGGCTCCAACTCGCTCCTAGAGACTGGCTAGGTGCAGTGGCCTGGGAAAGAGGTAGGGGCTGCTCTCCAGGCCCAGAAGGACCCCACTGATTTGACAGAGGACTCCAAAGAGAGAACACAGTCCTGGAGCTGCCTGCGGGGCCCCAGAAGCAGAAGAGCGCTGCCTTGCAGGAGTGAGTTCCCTGTCTTGCCCTGACCAGCTGACCATCGCTGAAAATGCAGTCCCAAGCCACAGCTTCCCAGGATGTCCTCGCCTGACCCCTGGCTGCTCTGACCTGTGTCCTGGGACATCTGTCACCAGCCTCTCCTCTGCTAATAGAGGGAGGAGCACCAGGACCCTCCCATGACCCTCCCAGCCCACCCTCTGCCACTTAGAAACTGCCAGGCAAGTCTCATGCTCCTGCTTCAGGTCCCTCTTGACAGCCCACTGTGCCCAGACGTAACTTCATCTTGAGCCACATTCTTCACTGTCCCCGGAAATCTTAAGAGGAGATATAGGAATCTAGGTGAGAATCTTAGGACCCTCTGGGAGGGTCCACAGAGACCTCAGACTCAACACGCCCAGGGAAAATATCTCCACTTCCTCTCTCCAGATTCCATCTCTTCAGCTAGGCTGGAAACCTAGGATCCCCCGCGTCTGTCTCTCCAGCCTCCACTCATCTAGTGGGTCATGAAGTCAGGTTAACAGTCTCTCTCTAAAACAACCCACAGCTCTCATGCTCCCCACAACAGCTGGCCCCACCTCTGAACTCCGTCTCTGTTCTCTGCTCTCCTAATCCTTCTTCTGTATAGATGCTAGGATGGTCTTTATGTCTAAAACAGAATCAGCCTCCTACCAAGCACAGAGACGAGATGCTAAACCCTTCAGCCTGGCACCAGAGGTGGATGCGTCTGTCCTTCCTTCCAGCTTCAGGCCCCTTCCAGCTCCTCCAGTCACATCAGCCCATTCTTTCTGAGGCTATTCCTGTCTCCCTCTTTGGTGCCCCCAGGCATGTCCTGGGCATTTCTGCCCTTGCACTCCAGTGCCCAATTTAGAGGTGACATCACTTGTTAACTGGGTTCCCATTCCCTCCGCTGCTCAGTCAGCTGTGTGTGAGCCCTGGTGCAAGTAGCTCTCTAACCCTTTCTGCAGCTCTGTCTCTACCCTGACCCGCCCCTTCCCAAAGTCCCCTCCCTCAGAAAACATTCCCTGACACACAGTGGTAGAAAGAGCAGGGCCACTGGGAACGAGGATGACCTGGACTTTTTAATGATAGTCATGACTTTTTGTCAGCAATTATCTTTTAAAAAGATGACTTGCTTTTTCATTGAGGAACAGGGGTTTGCAGTAGTCTCTGCGCTTTGTCCTGTCTGGAGTCAGTTCCCCTCCCTGAGGCTATTTCTTGCACACAATGCAGCCTTGCACCTATGTACTCAGTGCACTGAGGAGAGGGCACAGGTGCTCAGTGGAGGCCACTGTGGGCTGTCGTCTGTCCACTTGGGGCGCCCCTGTGATCTGGGGCTGGCAAGGTCCTTCCAGTGCCTGTCTCCTCTTGGGTCTGCCTCTGGGGCTCCTCTTTGCTTGGGACTTGGCCCTGCATGGGCGTGAGATAAGATGAGGCCAGAGCTCTTCACCACTTTCAGACTTAGGCCCCTTTTGCAGTCTGCAAAACTTGTGACCTGTTCTCGAAAATACTTTCTCAATGAATAAAAGAAAAATACATGGGACTACAAAGGGAATTAATAACATTGGCTGGGCATGGTGGTTCACACCTGTAATCCCAGCACCTTGGGAGGCTGAGGCGGGCGGATCATCTGAGGTCGGCAGTTCAAGACCAGCCTGATCAACATGGCGAAACCCTGTCTCTACTAAAAATACAAAATTAGTCGGGCGTGGTGGCGCGTGCCTGTAATCCCAGCTACTTGGGAGGCTGAGGCAGGAGAATTGCTTGAACCCAGGAGGAAGAGGTTGTGGTGAGCCGAGATCACACCATTGAACTCCAGCCTGGGCAACAGAGCAAAACTCCATCTCAAACAAAAACATTGGAATACAGTTATCTGCAGAACTCCTCAGGGTCATGGACCACAGGGCTCAGCCCAAGAGCCTAGAGTCTCCTGGAGGGCCCCACACTTCCCCTCCCCGTAGCCAGTTTTAGGATCCAAGGTCTGTTTGGGTGGCATGTAGCCTCCAAAAGGCTTAAGCCTTAAGTTTGGGTGATCCTGTGTGCCCTGGCCCCAAATATGGCCCCTTTCCGTGCACGGGGGTGGGAGGGAGACATGCCCCCACAGGGCCAGGCCTGACCAAAGGCGAGGAAACAGGCCCAGGCAGCCCACCCAGAAGTCCCCAGCAGCTGCCTCGGCCCCTCCTGCCCTCTTCCCAGCCCTGGGGGGGCTGAGCCGAGTAACTCCAGCTATGCAGCCCGGCCGGTCCACCTGGGTGTAAGTGGGCAGGGCTGTCCTCAAGGGGGTGGCCCCCCACACTGCAGGGCCACAGGGACACAGAGGGAAAAAGATACTGGGGGGAGGGTGCTAGAAAAAGACTGAGCGACCACAGCAGCTCCTGTCTGCCTGCTCCCGTATGGGATTCTCAACACAAGCCAAGTCCAGCCCTGAGTGCTTCACACATATCAGTTCATTTAATCCGAGCGAGGACATTATTCCCATGTTGCAGATGAGGAAACTGAGGCTCGGTTAACTTGTCTAAGTCACCAAGCTGGGACAGATGCCACCCCCAGCAATCTTGCTCCAGATACTTCTCTGCCTGCCACAGCAGGTGGTGGTGTTCCCACTGAACAGCTGAGAAAACCGAGGGAGCAGTTCATTGCCACCCTCTTCCGCAATCTCCCCTCCCCACCCAGCCCTCCTCTCTTGAACCCCCTCCCACACTTAGCCACCAACCCCAGAGCTTAGCATATCTCAAACTTGTTCTCATGGGACTAAATAAATCCTTGCCCAGGTCTGAGAGGTGCTGGCCTCAAGGCTAGGGCCTGGGACTCTGGTTAGGGTCTCAGCCAGACTCTGCAAAGAGTGATCAGAAAGGGCGGCAAGACTGAGACTGTGCTCAGAGGAGTGGGGAGGAGAATGGCTCCCGAGGCCCAGATTTCTGCAGGACTGTGGTGGCCCCTGCAGCTCTGCACGGCCCCTCCTCCCCTTTTCCTCAAAAGAAGCATATCTTCCATGAAAGATTTTTGGCTTCACAGGACTTGGCCCCATCTGAGAACACGTGAGCCATCTCTAGAAGTGCTGAGTCCCCATCAGTGGAGGCACTTAGCACCAGAGAATGCCTTTCCTGGGAGGGGCACTCCCGGGCAGGTGGAAGGGCTCCCCCCTCCTCTCCACAGTTCTTCTCTGATAGCTAACGATCACTACAAACTCAACAAGTCCCAGAATGGACTCCTGACCTCCTCCTACCTCAACCTCCCAGCTGCCTTCCCCATTTTAGGCAGCTCCTTTTTTCTCAACAAGCGGCTCAGTCCCCAAAACTCAGGCCTGAAGAGGGCCACAGTGTGGAAGACAATGGTACAAGAATGGCCAGCCCATGCCGGCCACAGTGTGCCTGGAAAGGAAGCCCCTTCCTAGAGGAGCGAGGACCCGGCCACTGATGAAATGCTGTCTCTCCAGAGAGCAGGGAGGAAGGCGCAGCTTCTCCTGGTGTTCAGAGAGTTCCCAGGGAGTCCCTCTGCTCCAGGAGAAGGCAACAGACAGGCTGGGTGTGGAGGGAGCCGCATGATATGAGGGCTGGGGAAGCGGGATCCTTTTTCAGGTATAACCTAAATCCTACTAGTTTTCTTTCCCCACTGGCCTGGAAAGAACAAACACCTCCAGATTCTTAAGCATCCAAGGGTCAAATAGGGCAATCGGCTGCAGGTGGACCCTCCCCAAGCAGCGGCCCTTGTCTCACTTTGCTTCTAATGCCCACCGACACAGCCTCCTGCAGGAAAAGGCAATCTGCTCAGGACTCCTCTGAGGCAAGCCCCTACTGTCAGATGCTGGTCCTCCCTGTTACAGCCTCTGAAACCTGTCCTGTACCCTCGCCATAGCCTAGAGCCTGCCATTCCCCAGCTCACATGCCCTCTGTGGCTTCCTTCTGCTTAGAGAATGCAGGGACAGTGGTCCTAAAAGCGTAGCTTGTCCCTTTGGCTCTTTGCTGATCCCCAACATCTTGTGAGCTCCTTGAAGGTGGCACCACATCAGAAAATAATGGTTGCTGGATGAATAGCTACCTGGATAAAATATTTAAGGCCTCACAGCCATGATACATGCTAGGCGCTTATGGCAAAGCAACACCAAAGCTGGGGCCACTCTTGGGCTCTCCCTGGCCATGTGGGAGGCTGCAGGTGGTTAAGGAAGCCAAAGCATAAAAGCCCCAGCTCAGAGCCTGGTCCATAGGTGTCCACTGCATGTGTGAGGAGGCTCAGGAAGGCCGATCCTGGCTGGACACCCGCGGGAGCAGCTGAGGGTCACCCAGAGCCTTGCACAGTACTGGACACAATGCACAGGTGCTCAACACAGGTTTGTTAATAGTAAATGAAATCTCGCGGCTCACGTCTGTAATCCCAACACTTTAGGAGGCCAAGGTGGGCAGATCACTTGAGGTTAGGAGTTTGAGACCAGCCTGGCCAACATGGCAAAACCCCGTCTCTACTGAAAATACAAAAAAATTAGCTGGGCATGGTGGCGTGCACCTGTAGTCTCAGCTACTCAGGAGGCGAAGGCATGAGAATTGCTTGAACCCAGGAGGTGGAGGTTGCAGTGAGCGAAGATCGTGCCACTGCACTGCAGCCTGGGTGACAGAAGAGACAGTCTAAAAAAAAAAAAAAAAAGAAAAAGAAAAAGAAAAAAAAAAGAGTCAATGTAGCCTCTTTGTCACATCTTCACATCCATCCCTGATTAATCACAACACTGGGCTGGGGACCATGTGGACCATGTGACTTGAGTCTGCCCTGGCAGTGAGAGGGGACAGAGGGAGGTATGCTGCTACCTTCCAGATTCCTGTAGGCAACCATGCTGCCTCTCCTCCCGTCCACCTCCCCACCGGCTCTCTGCGCTGACTCCATGTTGGAGGGGACTTCAAAGATGATCTGGCAGCCTGGTTGCAATGTCTCACACCTGTAATCTCAGTACTTTGGGAGACCAAGATGGGAGGATCGCTTGAAGTCAGGAGTTCAAGATCAGCCTGGGCAACATAGTGAGACCACCATCTCTACAATTTTTTTTTAAAGATGGCCTGGGCAAGCACTGCTGCAGGCCAGAACTTTCACACACACATGTCCTTTCCCCACCCTCACTCCTACACCAGAAGGTCATTCTCTGGAGTCCCTGGGCCCTGAGCCACTAAGCAGGTCACCAAGGTAGGTTTCAGAATCAAAGGGGCAGACTATTTGAAACCAGGGCCACATCACCATCATACAAGGTTCTTATCCTCATTTTAGAAATGATGAAATTGAAACCCAAACAGAAGAAGTCACTTGTCCAGAGTTACATCTGATTAGCAAAAGGGGGTTGTTGAAGCCCAAGGCTTGGTCTCTAGGGTAGGGGTCATGGCTGGTCATCATAAAACGGGGTTGGGGCTACGGAGGCAGGCCATGGCCACTGCCCAGCTCTCCCACTCACTGAAAACCCCCACTCTACCTCCAGCCCTGAAGATGAATATTCCAAAGGCTGACACTGTCCATACCTCGGTGGAAAAGGAAAAGACAGAAGGCACTCAGGGGGTTTGCACTGCAGTCTCCTTTCCTTGGCTGAGCAAACTGAGGAAATGCCGGCCTCAACAGTAACCACAGCCCGCAGCACCTGCACCTATAGTCATTCAAGACTAGGACTCAGGTCTCCCAGCTCCTGACTCCTTTAATCCTCACAATATCTTGCTTAGGAGGTAGACACCATTCTTCACTCTATTTTCTCACTTCACAGATGAGATACAGAGTGTTTAACAAGTGTGTGGAAGCGTTAACTATGATTCATCAAGATGCTTATGAAACTGCTCAGAGAAGAGCAATTGCCACTTGTTCCTGGAGACAAATGCACCCTAAAAAAAAAAGTGCCTGGACAGCCTCTCTCCAAGCCACATAGTCAAAGATGAGATGACCAGCCCAGACCCTGACCCAGCCAGTGTGAACTCTTCCCACTTAAAGCCTGGCCTAGCACCTTGGTCTCATACCCTTGGTACCTTGGTTCTGGCGGTCCCGCTGCCAGTAATAAGACTGTGGAGTGAGCACTGGATGGGGAGGTCAGGAAACCCAGGCCGCAGGCATGACTCTGCCCTCAGCACATCAGAGAGGGCTGGACTGGGGTAAGAGTTTCTTGACATAAGGTCCCCATGGGCTTGAGGGGATCCAAGAACCCTCTAAAGCAGAATGCAAAGTCTGGTGTCGATTAATGGAAGTGCATTTTTCTGGGGATGGCTTTCATCAGTGCCTCTAAGGGCTCTGTAAATCAAAAAAAGTTATGGACCCCCAGAATGGTTATCTTGGAGGCCCTTCCATGCCCTAGTATTCCTGGGTTACATATGGGTTTAAACGTGAAGTACACTCCCCATCCTTCAAGGCCAATTCAGTGGCTGCTCTGGGAAGCTCTAGCACATTTCTTGCTTCTTTGACTGAAGGGAAAGGCTGGAAACCCAATGCCACAGAGCCTGGCAGGGTCCCTCTGCCCTGATCTCCCTCACCAGACAGCTAGCTCCCAAAAGGGGGTAGGACCAGCCCAAGGCTAAGATGGCAGATGCCAGCACCCCACGCTTGGCCTTTTGTGGCTCACCCCCCCACACACACAGTCTCTGTCCCCTGGAGAGCAGGGGGTCTTAGGGCTGCAGAGCACAGGGGCCCCAGGGCCTGGAGTCCACATCTCCCTGCTGCAGCCCTGGAGCTTCGCGAAGCCATACTCCTTCCAGGAACCTGGTTTTCATTAAATCAGGTAAAGGAGTCGTTAACTGCCAAGTCCAGAGGAGGCAAAGTTCTGCTAGAAGGCACAGGGAAGGTGAGGGAGACCAGCCTGTCCCTTGCCCTCCCTGGCTGACCAATGGCGGGGGGAGGGGGAAGCAGGGCTCCTAAGGGTCCAGCAATGGCAGCAGTTGGAGCTGGTGGGGAGAGTCGGGGGAGTCCTGGCCCAGATAATAAGCAATTGTTAATGTGATCCATATGGATTCTGACTGGCCTCTCTGTTTAACAGGATGATAATGGCAGGGAAAGAATGCTGGTCTGTGGGGAAGGGAAGGGGCAAAGTCCTCCCCGGACTTGGGGGGATGGGGTAAGGTCATGGGGAGGAGGAGGAGGCAAAGAAGGGAAAGGGAGAGGAGGAGCCCCACCCAGGGGTCTCCACCACCCAAGAGCACAGAGCTGTTCACCTGAAAGTGGCCAGATTCCATGCTATGCAGACTGCCTGGCTAAAGGCCCTTACAAAACCCCTTTTATTCAGCCAACCAATATTTATGGAGCACCCACAAGGTGTCAAGCCCTGCAGCAAGCCCAGTGGGGGCAGGGCCAGGGAGTACATGCTCCACTGCAGTCAAAGCCCAGAGTGGATCCCGCCACAAAGGCGGAAGGGAGCACAGGTGCAGGCCACGGAGGGAGGAGCAAGTGACAAGCTCCGGGCTGGGGAGGTGATGCGGAGGAGTCGCGCATCCGAGTTGGGCCCTGAAGAATAAGGAGGTTGTGGAAAGACAGGGACAATGGGGAAGGCATTTGGCTGGAGGAACAGCGGGAGCAAAGGCAGAGAGGCGTGAAATTGCGTGGAGAGAGCCCTAGATCTCAGCAATAAAGCTGCGGCCCTGGCAGGGCAGGGAGGGGAGTCCTGATCCATAAAAAGCTGTGGCCATGGGTGAGCAGAAGAAAGTCAGGAAAGGGCTCTCCGACGCCACACTCAGTCTGGGTGGCTCTCCCCAGCTTTCCCCCAGGCTGGCACTGGAATTGACAGTCAGGGGATCCTCACCCAGCCCTCAGCCACACCACGGCCAGAGAACCGGGCAGGGCCTCCGAAGCCAAACTCATTTCCGTGTCTCTCGGCTCCTTCTTTTTCTTCTTCTGGGGTGGGGGGGACAAGAGGAACCCCCCCAGGAGTGCGGGTCATCTAGGCCTCCCCAGAAGCAACTCCTCTGCCCCACAGAGCCTAATTCCCTTTGGCCCAAAAGGGCTTCTCTCAGAAGATACTACAGCGAGGACACGAGGGTCGCTCCCGTCTGCCTTGGACGCCAATGGAATCAAGTGGAAAGAAATGAAATGGTGTTAAACATGGGAAAGGGGATTTACGAGGCCTGTCACCCGTCCAGCACAGCCACCCCAGCAAGCCCCGCCCCTTTCCTCGCCCACCCCAGGAAGTCCTGCCCCGCCCCCTTCCCGCAGCTCGCTCAGCCGCCCCGAAACCGCGTCCCACAGCTGGGTGGCGGGGTCACCACAGCACCGGGCTGCCCGGCGCACCCATCCTTGGGGGCTAAGGCACAGCGGGGAATGGCGTCGGCTCCGTACTGAGAGGCTCGGGGAGGCTTTAGGAGGATGCTACGGGATTTCGGGTTAGGCTCCGGGAGGGTCTGGGACTCCCTCTGCAGGGTCAGAGGGCTTCGCACCGTGCCATCTGCGAGCCCAGCCTACTCCAGAGACTGGGCGGCTCCACAGGGGAGGCCCCACGGCCCAGGAACCGGGAAGCCCCTCTGCGCCGTAAGCCCAGAACTGGGCTGGAACCGGGTCCCCACTCCTCGCTGTCCGGCCGAGAGCAGGAGACCGCTCCGCCGCCACAGCCCGAGCGGACGACAACACAAACATTCTTCCGTCCTCTATTCTCCTCCAAATTAGGTATCCATGGAGACAGGGCCGGCAGCCTGACAGCCCTACGGCCTAATCCTGATTTAGTGACCGTCCCTTTAACAGCCCACCCACCCGTCCACCCACCCCTGCGTTCCGGGCTGCAGCTGGGCGCAGGGTCCAGGCCGCGGGCTCTCTGCCCCGCGCAGACCCCTTCCCAGACCTCCTCCTCCGGCGGGGGCAGGGGGACCAGAGGGGCTGGAGAAGGGGACCAACATTTGTTGATCACCTACAGGGTGCTCAACAATCTGCGAAGGACCCTCTGCGGAGGGGGGTCGCTAGCATGCGAATCCCTGTGTAGACCAGGAGAGGGCTCTTGCGGTGGGGAAGTTTGAGGGGCCCTCTCTGGAGAGCTGGGAGCTCCAGGGGTACCCCTTGTTTCCTGTAGCCCCAGGGTGAAGGTGAGTACAGCCTCCTACAACGCCCTGACTCTGAGATGGGGGCTCTGTTCTCCCAGGCCAGAGGAGAAGACATGAGGAGGGTGGGCGTTAGGGGCGCGGGGACCCTAAGTAGCCTCGGTCTCCTGTCACTGCCCCGTCACCATGCTGGGGAATCTCCGGGCCAGTAACCCAGCCCCCACCCCTCCCACACACACAGGGGCCGCTGGACAAAGACCTGACGGAGTGGGAGGGGCCTGCGGGCCGGCCCTCGGGCTCAGGACGCTGGATCCTTCTGGGACCCGAACCCGCAAACCCTGGCTCCCCACCCCCAGGCCAGCAGACGCCCCCAAGTCGGCTGCTCGCTTTCCCTGCAGCCTCCGCACTAGAGGGGGCTGTGAGACGGGTGCCCGTCGGCGGCCGGGCTGCGATCCCCTGCTCTGCCCGCCCCCTCCCCCCGGGAAGTGACCCTCGGCTCCCACGCACCCGCTAGGGTCTCTCGCCGGTCCTGCCCTCCGACCCCCGCCGAGTTGAACCCCGCGACCCGCAGCCCCCTCCCTCTCGGCCCTCTCCGGCCCCGCGCTGGCGGACAAAGCTCCGGACACCCCGACCAAACGGTCACCTCCCCCCGCCCCATCCCGGCCCGCCCGCGGCCCCGTACCTCGGCATCACGGCCGGGTCCTAGGTGAGTGTGCGCGGCCCGGGGGCGCGTCCGGCCCGGGGACCGGGGCGGGGGCGCGGGCCGGGAACGACAGGCCTGGGCTGGGGGGCAGTGGCGCTCACCATCCTGGAGCTGCTGCTGCTGCGGCTGCTGCGGCCGCCGCGGGCGGGAGCCGGACTGGGCAGTGGGGGTGGCCGGACAAGGGGCGGCCCCGGCTCCCCCCGCAGGCAAGACCCCCACCCCCACCCCCGCCTCCCCTCGCCCGCCCCCAGCGCCCTCCCTCGTAGGCCCTCGCTCCCCTCCCCTTTCCCTGCTCCTCCCTCTCCTAGTGCCCCTCTCTTCCCCCAACTCCCGCCCCTTCTCTGGCCCCTCCACCCCCAGCTTCTTCCCCGCCCTCCCCCACCTCGCCCCCGCCCCGCCCCCACCTCCCCTGGGCTCGCCCAGCCCCTCCTCGCCACCCTCCCGGCTGGCCCCGCCCCCTCCCGCCCCTGGCTCTAAAATAAATTAGCCACAGAGGGGAAAAAAGAGCAAATGACCCTCGGTGTGGAGAGTGTCCTTCGCCACTCTCAGACCCGTCCGCCCCGCCTCTCCCGGCCGTCGGAGCGGGAAGTTGGGGTAGGGGTGGGGGTCGGGCCGGCGGGTAGGGGTGGGGGACGGCCCGGAGACGGGGCCGAGGCCGGGACTGAGCAGCCCAGCCCGTCGAGCGTGTCCGCTGGATGTGGGCGGCTTCCTGGGTCGAAGGGCAAAGGGGAAGGCAGCCGGCCTGGGCCCGCCCCGTCCGCGGGCCGCCCGAGACCCTCTTTCCCAGGACTGCCTTGGCCCGCTGGCCACAGCCTGGAGGAGTCTTGCTCACTTCTACGCCCCCAGGTGAGCTGAGCACCCACTGCGCGCGGGACTCTGCTGCGCCTGCCCTCCCGGGCAGCAGAGGGCAGGACGCACCGCCAGGCATGGCCCTGGCTCTGCGCTGATGCCACTCCGGGCGCGGGTGGGTGCGGGGCAGGAGGGCGAGCACTTGAGGGGGCAGCGGACTGTGGGGTGTGAAATCTAAACAGAGGGCTCCACTGGAGGGCTTCCCCAGAAGGCGGCAGTCACACTGGGCCAAGCAGGATGACTGGCAGGAAGCAAAGATGAGGGATGAGTCCCAGACCTCTAGTCAACTGAGAGGTATCCAAAGACATTCCTTCAACTGATACACACTGAGTGTTAACTTTGTGCCAAACATTGGACTGGGCACCAGGGATACCCAAGAGAGTCCAAGAGGCACGGCCCTGTCTTCCTGGAGCTCCCAGTGGAAGGGTAGACAGAATTCTGCCCAACACACACACACTCAAGGCTTCATCAGGGATAAAGGCCAGGAACCCTCTTTGCCCCAGGAGAAGGTGGGAGGGGTGCTGTGCTGATGATGGAGGGTCCAGAGAACCTTCCTGATGTTGAGCTTCCAGACGTCCAAGGCTACCGTGTTTCCACCCAAGGGCAGTGCTTAAGGATCCTCTCTCCTGTGAGCTTCTTTTCCTTTTGAGTGGCTGCCTAGCCTGAGTGTCAGTAGGGCAAGATTGGCCCTCACCCCCTAGCCTGCAGAACTCCAAACACCACCCCCTCCCTTCTTCTAATGTGGATTCCCTTGCAGGCTCTGGGGCCCCACGCACTCCTTTAGGTGCCACCCAGAGAAAGGGAAGGGGAGGGCCTCAGTAGCTCCCACTTCTTTCCCAGCCCACATATGGAAGCAACCAGCACCCACGCAGGTTCTGGAACTGGCCAAGGTCAGTGTCTTTTCCACCTCCACAATTCTCTCTTCCTTTCCACTCCACACCCCCGGGCCCTGCCCTGGCACAGGAGGAGGGATGTGTCAAGGCTCAGAGTGCTGGAGTAGCCCCTGGCTTCAGAATCAGGCAGGATGAAGGGAGCCACAGCCACCATGCTAGGAGACTGGAACCCTTGCTGGAAGGATAATCCCAGGATACCAGCTGGAAGGAACTCCTTGAATATTTTCTTATTGTTGGAGCATTGGAGGCCCAGAGAGGAGAAGTGACACACTTGGGGTCACACGGCAAAGCTGGATATAGAATCCACTGCACTTTTTCCACCCCTACCTGTCAGGTTTCCCAACAGCCAGAGACAGGAACTAAGGGAAAGACTAACGTCCTCATGAGCTGGGTGCCTCAGCCAGCAGGATTAGTGCTAGGAAGCCAAGTCTGGCATTGCCAGTGGGGATCCTGCTCTACCATGCTCCAGGGAAGAGGGGATGACAGGAGTGGGGTTGGACTGAGGGGCTCAGCGTGAAAGAAGGAATTGATCATGCGCTCCCCTGGAGTGGGGATCCAGTTCTCCTTCATCTTCTAGGAGTCTGGGAGTAAAGGAAGGACAAGCTTAAAGCTAAGGAAGGCCTTGCTAGTGACATGGTGAAAGACATCAGCCCACTGGAGAAGGCCTTCACTGGACTCCAGGGGCAAGGCCAGCAGCTTGGCAGTACTAAGTTTTGTCCAATGGGCAGACTGCTGTGGGTCACATTAAGAGGTTTAGTTAGCAGGTGGGGGTGAGGCTGGTCACGTCACCCCTCCACCTCCCACCCCGCACCAGTGCTCAGGCGATGAAGTGTGTGCTTCCCCCTCCCAGAGCTCATTAAAGTCCTGTTAATATATCATCCAGCCTCCTGGGCTGACAAATCCTCAGTCCTGGCAGAAGGCCGCTCATCAGATCTCTACCTCCTGCCCTCTTGGGCGGGGCCCTGAGAGACTGATCTCTGAGGACTCGGGGCTGTCCCCGCTCCTGGCTGTCCCCAGTCACGGGATCTGTGCCATGAGAGCCCCTGCTGAGGTGGTTGTGATCATCCCCAGGCAGGTCAAGTGCCTGGCAATGGATTGGATAAGAATAGTGTCAATGATGGCGGTAATGTGTGGCTTCTGCAGAGGGCCCTCCATTCTTTCCCAGCCCTTTTGCTGGTATCACATCCAAGGTGGAGAATCCCACCCCCTTCCCACCCCCAGAGGAGACAGGTGCTCTGCTTGGCCGTGTGGCTGAGTGCAGGCACCTGCTGCGGGCGCATGCCTGTGGGTGTGCAGCAGAAGTGTGGGAGTGTGTGACCTTCTTGGTCCAGAGACCTGCAACAAGGGCTTTCTAAAAACATTAAGAAGAAAAATAACTCCGTGGGTCTGGGTAGAATCAGCACTGAGGACTTTGGAGGGAGGGGGAAGAGTTAGAGGGAGGAAGTAAAAGCTAGAGAGAGAGGCTGGGAGGAGCAAGTAGGGTGAGGAGGAAGGAAAGAAAAGGGCCCTGGGTGGGGAGAAGGATGGGGTGGGGGGAGGAAGGGAGAAAGAAACGGAAGAGAGGAAGAGGAAAGGGCGGGGAGGCCTCTTTGTGGTCCTCTGGACTGGCCACTCGGGAGTCATTATGAGCAGGAAAGGAAGGAAATGTGTCCTGGCTTGGGGATTGGGGTGCGTGCCCAGAGGGCACCACACCCAGCTGGGCTTCCCCCCATCACACTTGGGCTGCTGGGACTCAGGCTGCTGTCCCCACAAATGGAAGCTCTAGCCCTTCTCATTCTTGCTGTTCGCCCATCAAAGCCCAGTTCCCAGTGCCTCCCCAATCCTGATCAAACCATCCCCAAAACTCTTACTCTTCATGAACATATACCAGCTTTGCCTTCCCACTGTGCTAAAAGCTGTGTCTGGTCTGGATCCTATCCCCACCCCACATCCAGCCTAGGAGCCCTGAAGAGCCTCTAGGCAAATTAGAAAACATGTTCCTCCTCTGGGCAGATGCAGCTCAGACTTGGGAGGAGGAGCTGGGTGGCTCTCAGTCTCCACTCACTCCCTGGGGCCTGACACTTGGGGACCCTCATACCTTACTTCCAAAATCCTTACCCCACACGCGGCCCTGCTGTTTGTTCTGTGAGCAGAAGCACATCTACCCCCCACCATCCTGCAGCATAGCTTTTCAGCCAGCACCCCAAATTAATCCCACCGTGTACCTTATAGTCACACAGAAACTCACTAAACACTCATACCCTTTTAATGCCTCAGAATCTTTCTGCCTGGAATCTCATTTCCCTACTCTGCCAGGTGAGCTCCTATTCATCCTTCAGAACCCAACTCAGGTATGCCCTTCTCTGTAAAGTCTTCCCTATCTGTCCCGCATCCTAGCAGAGCTAGTAGCTCCACTCCCAGAGCACTTCCAATCCTTTTTTTCCCCCTGGTTTCTAGGGGTTGAGCCCACTCCACCCTCTCCAAAGGCAGAAGCCTCCCCTAAGTCCTACATGATCCACCCTCTAACATGCTAGCCCATCTGGAACCTCCGGAATCCCACTGGGCTTTTTCGCTCCCTAAAGCTTACAGACCCAGGGCAAAATAAGGAACTGCAAATCCAAGTGGCCCAGAGGTCTCCACCCCCACTCTGCCCTCTCTGGGCCTGAGCCTGACAGGAGATTCCCAGCACATCTGGTTGTATTTAAATCATCCAGCACTACTGGAGCAGGTTCCCTGCTTCTCTCCCTTCAGCCCCAGCCTCCTCCCCTTCCTAAACCAGCCTTCCAGGTCTCTCCTCCAGGATGCCTTCCCTGACTCGTCCATCCTTGGTATCTGCAGCCCACCCTTGAATCTCCACCTCTTTGGGCCTGGAGTCTGCCAGGGTGTGGAAGGGAGGGTGTGTGCTCAGCAAGACTCAGTGTAGAATCTCATCCTTCCGAGAGATAACCACCAGTAATATTTTGGAGTCAATTAGCCAAACACAGTGGTGTGGGACCTGTGGTCCTAGCTACTTGGGAGACTAAGGTGGGAGGATTGCTTGAGCCGGGGAGATTGAGGCTGCAGTGAGCCGTGATTGGCCAATGCACTCCAGCCTGGGCAGTAGAGCAAGACCCCATTTCAAAACAAACAAACAAACAAGCAAACAAAAAACCATTTTGGAGTCAGCTAGATATTATTTTATTCATCTCGAGAGAGAGAGAGAGAGACAGGGAGAGAGAGAGAGAGCTCTCCACAGTGTTTTATAATACAGTTTTCTTAATAGACAATTTTTTTTTTGGCAGAGGAGGGATCCTTGCTCTGTTGCCCAGGCTGGAGTGCAGTGGTGTGATCACGGCTCACTGCAACCTCCACTTTCCAGGTTCAAGCAATTCTCCTGCCTCAGCCTCCTAGCTGGGATTACAGGCATGTGCCACCACAGCTGGCTGATTTTGGCATTTTTAGTAGAGATGGGGTTTCACCATGTTGGCCAGGCTGGTCTCAAACTCCTGACCTCAAGTGACCCACCCACCGCGACCTCCCAAAGTGCTGGGATTACAGGAGTGAGCCACCGCGCCCGGCCAATGGACATATATTTTGAACATCTTTTCCTGTCTATAATATGTTTATACCACACAATTGTTAATGACAGCTTAATATTCCAGCAAGTGGACATGTCTGAACTAATTTAAGAAGTTTCCTGGCCAGGCGTGGGTGGCTGTCGCCTGTAATCCCAGCACTTTGGGAGGCCGAGGTGGGCGGACCATGAGGTCAGGAGTTCGAGACCAGCCTGGCCAACATGGTGAAACCCTGTCTCTACTCAAAATACAAAAGTTAGCTGGGCACGGTGGCGCACTCCTGTAGTCCCAGCTACTAGGGAGGCTGAGGCAGGAGAATAGCTTGAACCTGGGAGGCAGAGGTAGCAGTGAGCCAAGATCTCACCACTGCACTCAAGCCTGGGCAACAGAAAGACTCCTCTCAAAAAAAAAAAAAAAAAAAAGTTTCTTTTGTCGTTGATTTTTTTCTGGAAATAAAAGCTTCATGAACAAACCTATAACTTCCACCTTTGTGCACGTGTCTAATCATTGCCTTAGGATAAGGTTCTAGTAACCAGAGGCTAGGAATGCATATTTTTATCTCTGAGGAGCCAGGAGCCCAGGCCTCTGGGCAGTGTTCTCACCTCTCCTCCAGGCAGCCCTCCCAGACCTCCAGGGTTGAGTACATCTCCCATGGTCCTTTCCTCTCCAAATAGCTTCATCTCTTAGAGACCTGCCCTGAGACCCCTGAAAAATGCTGGGAAGGTCTTGCTGGTGACAGCCAGGAGGGGCCAGGGTGGAGAACACAAAGCAGGCTTGTCTGGGGCAGGGGAAGAGGCCCCGCCCTCCGTGCTGCTGGCCCAACATTCCTCCTGGACAATGGCTGCCTTGGGAATCCCGGGAATGAAGGAGGCGGGCAGCTTTCCGAACCTGCGCCCTCCACCCCCATCAAGTTGTACCCTTTCCCCAGATGGAAAGCAGGGGCACTTTACATTGTGGCAGGGTGGGGAGGCCAGCTAGCATCCATGTCTACAGCCCCCGCCCCTCCTTTTACCAACACTAATCCACAACGCCCCGCCACCTCATCCCCATGGACCATGGGCGAGTCCTGCTCCCTCAACTGTAAAATCAGGAGCTTGGATCCAGTGGTTGCAAAACTCCCCACAGATCTCAAACACCAAAATGTAGTGACTAAGACACGCACAGGCTTTGGAGCCAGGTTGCCCGAGTTCAAATTCTGGGCTGCCCTTTACCCTGGGAACTTAAGCCCCTGGGTTGCCCGCTTCTCTCTCTGCAAAGTATGTTTGTTGATACAGCTCCACTCCCTCCCAATGGGAAGGCAAACTCCTCAAAGTCTGTGAATCCCGATCCATGTGTAACTCTGCCCAAAATACTAACCAGATCTCCAACCCCAGACTCCTCATGCCCTGTGCGGATTTTGGCCCCTGGACATTTGCCCAACAATTGGCCATGCTTCTGGGAGCTGCGACGGGCGCCTGATGCCCCTGAGGAAGCATCCCTCCCCGGCGTGTTTCCATCTTCCCTTGCATCAGTCATAAGGCCATAAAGCTGTAAATGGTAAAGGCTTACTGGGGCACAAAAAAACTTCAAATATAGGAAAACTCCATTTATTTATTTATTTAGAGACAGAATCTCACCCTGTCACCCAGGCTGGAGTGCAGTGGTGTGATCTTGGCTCACTACAACCTCCCCCTCCCAGGTTCAAGTGATTCTCCTGCCTCAGCCTCCTGAACAGCGGGGATTACAGGCATGCGCCACCATGCTCAACTAATTTTTGTGGGTTTTGTTTGCTTGTTCGTTGAGTAGAGACGAATTTTCGCCACATTGGCCAGGCTGGTCTCGAACTCCTGACCTCAAGTGATCCACCTCCCGAAGTGCTGGGATGATGGGCATGAACCACTGCACTGGCCGGAAAACTCTTATGTTAGGTCATATGTCCTTACTTTTGTTTGGGAAATGCAGGCATTTCCAATGCCACCAGCAATTGCCAGGCATCATGGGTGGCATAGACTCCAGGCTCTTACTAACCCATTGGAGGGTTAGAACAAACACACTTCAACAGGGATCCATTCCCAAAGCTACCCCTGGAAATATTTCTGAGCTTTTTACCACAAATCTCTGCCCACTCTCCCTCATAGACTTGTTCCCTGCTTGCCCTTACTTACCTCTTCCTCAGCCCTATTCCTATACTCCCCTGAATTCAGATCCTCTGCTGCAAGTGCCAGAAAACTCCCCTCATAATGGCTTCTACCATAAGGAAAATACATGGTCGTATTTCATCCAATTTAGACACCATTGATATTAAGAAGCACTGCTGCTTCAAGTGATTGATTGATTGATTGATTGATTTTCAGAGACAGCGTCTTGCTATGTTGCCCAAGCTGGTCTTGAACTCCTGGGCTCAAGCCATCTTCCCGCCTCAGCCTCCCAAAGTGCTGGGATTACAGGCATGAACCACCATACTTCATATACTTTAGAAAGAAAAAACACTAAAACTGCTGATTAAAGTGACGAAGACTTCTTATCACTTAGAATTTTTATTTTACACTTGCTGAAAAGGCTCTCTTAGACTTACTACTTTTGTACTTACATAACAAGGAAAACATGGGTGAAATAAATTGGTTAAGGTTTTCCTAAAACTTTACCCCATTCAGAGTCTGATTCTTGGATCACTTTTCAACTCCCAACTGTCAGTATCTGTTTTTCCACACAGAATCAGCATCTGGGCCATCTTATAAGTACTGGTGATACAGAACATTTCTTAAAAGTGCTCTGCCAGGCTGGGCATAGTGGCTCACAACTGTAATTCCAGCACTTTGGAGACCGAAGTGGGCAGATCACTTGAGGTCAGGAGTTCGAGACCAACCTGGCCAACATGGTGAAACCCCGTTTCTATTAAAAATACAAACAAAAATAGCCAGGGGTGGTGGCTCACGCCTATAATCCCAGCACTTTGGGAGGCCGAGGCGGGTGAATCCCGAGGTCAGGAAATTGAGACCATCCTGGCTAACATGGTGAATCCCCGTCTCTACTAAAAATACAAAAAATTAGCCGGGCATGGTGGCAGGTGCCTGTAGTCCCAGCTACTGGGGAGGCTGAGGCAGGAGAATGGCGTGAACCCGGGAGGTGGAGCTCTCAGTGAGCCAAGATTGTGCCACTGCACTCCAATGTGGGTGACAAAGCAAGATTCTGTCTCAAAAAAAAAAAAAAAGGCAAAAAAAATTAGCCTGACATGGTGGCGCACACCTGTAATACCAGTTACTCGGGAGGCTGAGGAACAAGAGTTGCTTGAACCCAGGAAGCAGAGGTTGCAGTGAGCTGAGATTGCACCACCACTGCACTCCAGCCTGAGAGAGTGATATCCTGTCTCAAAAAAAAAAAAAAAAAAAAAAAAA
>NC_045443.1:49056455-49060176 GCF_002776525.5 Piliocolobus tephrosceles
AAAAAAAAAAAAAAAAAAAAAAAAAAAGTGGGCCGGGCGTGGTGGCTCATGCCTATAATCCCAGCATTTTGGGATGCTGAGGTGGGCAGATCTTCTGAGGTCAGGAGTTTGAGACCAGCCTGGTCAACATGGTGAAACCCCGTCTCTACTAAAAGTACAAAAATTAGCCAGGCGTGGTGGTGGATACCTCTAGTCCCAGCTACTCAGGAGGCTGAGGCAGGAGAGTCGTTGGAACCCAGGAGGCAGAGACTGCAGTGAGCAGAGATCGTTCCACTGCACTCCAGCCTGAGTGACAGAGCAAGACTCTGTCTCAAAAAAAAAAAAAAAAAGTGCTCTACCAAATTATCTATTGCTGCATAAAAGATTACCCCAAATCTTAGCGCTTTAAGCAATCAACATTTTATATTATACTTTCTATGGGTCAGGACTGTGGATATGGCTTAACTGGGTGGTTCTGGCTCCTGGTCTCTTATGAGGCTGCACTCAAGCTGTCTTCTGGGGACTGCAGGCATGTGGGACTGGAGAGCCTATTTCCAAGTTCACTCACATGGCTGTGCACAGACCTCAGTTCCTAGCTGACTACTGGCTGGAGAACACCTCAGGGCCTCACCATATGGGCCTCCCTATAAGCCTCCTAACTGTCTTTATGACATGGCCCTGGCTTCCCACCCGCACAGCAAATGATCCAAGAGAAAGCACAAGTAAGCATTCAAGACAGAAGCCACAGTTTTTTTATTTTTTTATTTTTATTTATTTGTTTATTTTTTGAGATGGAGTCTTGCTGTCACCCAATCTAGAGTGCAGCAGCTCAGTCTCAGCTCACTGCAACCTCTGCCTCCCAGGTTCAAGCGATTCTCCCACCTCAGCCTCCTGAGTAGCTGGGATTACAGGCACCCACCATCATGCCCATGTAATCTGTCTAAATTTTGTATCTTTGGAAAGACGGGGTTTCACCATGTTGGCCAGGCTGGTCTTGAACTCCTGACCTCAGGTGATCCACTCGTCTCGGCCTCCCAAAGTGCTGGGATTACAGGCATGCCCTACCATGCCTGGTTAATTTTGTATTTTTAGTAGAGACGGGGTTTCACCATATTGGCTAGGCTGGTCTTGAACTCCTGACCTCTGGTGATCTACTTGTCTCGGCCTCCCAAAGTGCTGGGATTATACGCGTGAGCCACCGTGCCCCGCAGCCATAGTCTTTTTATAACCTAATAGCAGAAGTGACATCACAGAATTTTTTTTTTTTTTTCAGACAGGATCTTACGCTGTTGCCCAGGCTGAAGTGCAATGGCACCATCTCGGCTCACTGCAGCTCGACCTCCTGGGCTCTAGTGATTCTCCTTCCTCAGATTCCTGAGTAGCTGGGACTACAGGTGTGTGCCACCATGCCGGCCAATGTTTTTAGTTTTTTGTAGAGATGAGGTCTCCCTGTGTTGCCCAGGCTGGTCTCAAATTCTTTTTAAGAGTGGACACGTGGCATGATTTGCCCTATGAGACGTAAGGGGATGTTTTGTGAGGGGCTTCTAAAAAGATTTCACAGAGGCTGAAAGAGAAACAGTTTTTCTTGGCCTCTGAATGTCATTGTCTGCCTGTGGTGCCTGAAAGCATCTACCTTGTGACTGTGAGGGAAGTCAGGATACAAGGACAAAAATCCAGAAGATAAGGATGGCAGAAAAAAGAGAAAGAAATGTGGTGGAATATTTAGAGTGGAAACCTATTCAGCAATAAAAATGAGCCGGGTATGAGCTCACGCCTGTAATCTAATGCTTTGAGAGGCTGAGGTGGGTGGATTGCTTGAGCCCAAGAGTTTGAGACTAGCCTGGGCAACATAGTGAGACTCTGTATCTAAAAGAAAGAAAAGAAAAGAGAAAGAAAGAAACTATTGATACAACAAAATGTGTGAATCTCAAAACCATCGTCTGAAGCCAAAGGGCCAGACACAGAAGAGTACATACAATATAATTCCATTCAAAGGAAGGCCTAGACTATGCAAAACTGATCTAAAGATAAACATCAGATTATCTGTAGCAGGAGGTGGCTGGGAGTGGGGGGACTGACTGCCTCTGCACAGGAGGGAACTTGCTGCATGATGTCAGTATTCCACATCTTGACTGGAATGGTGGTGACCAGGTAAACACTTGTCAAAATTCATCGAACTGTAGTTTTAAAATCTGTGCATCCTGGCCAGGTGCAGTGGCTCATGCCCCATAATCCCAGCACTTTGGGAGGCCGAGGCAGGCAGATCTCTTGAGTCCAGGAGTTCGAGACCAACCTGGACAGCACAGTGACACCCCATCTCTACAAAAAACACAAAAATTAGCTAGACATGATGGTGCATGCCTGTAGTCCCAGCTACTCAGGAGGCTGAGGTGGGAGGATCACCTCAGCCCAAGGAGGTCAATTCTGCTGTAAGTTGTGATCATGCTACTGTACTCCAGCCTGGGTGACAGAGGGAGACACTGTCTTAATAAATAAATCAATAATAAAATAAAATAAAATCTGTGCATCCTACTGCATATAAATTGTATTTCAATAAAGTTGATGAAAGAAGGAAAGAGAAAAACAAAAACAAGCAAGAAACAAGAAGTAACGTAGGTCCTTGATAACACTGTTGAGCCACTGACTTCACCAACAGCCTTGGGACTTCTTGTTTTGTGACAGCATAAATACTGTATAAGCCATTTTTAAGTTGGGTCTCTCATAGTTGGAAGCCCAAAACATCTTTATGTCAAGAGGGAGGAGAGGCATCCAGACCCAGCCTGGGGAAGTGGGTTTTGAGGAGCAGGTGAGAAAGCAAGAGACTCTGGTGCGCTGCTTGATCTGGTGAGGTCTGCTCGCTGCTCCCCCATCAGCCCCAGTATAGCTGGGGGTTTCTTCCCACAGTTCCGCAACCTTCTCCAGCCCATCTGTGAAACGGAGATCCTGGTAATCAAAGGACCTAGTCTCAGGCTTCTGGAAAGGACTGATGCAGAGACAATGCCTGAAAGCTCTTAGCACAGAGCCTGGCACAGACGAAGGGTTCAATGTGGTGTACCTCCCCTGGCCCTGGCAAGGATGACCTGAGCCTGAACCAAGCAGGGGCAGGCAGAGAGGAGGGCACAGAACTTAGAAACCTTTAGGACTGTAAATGATTGATAACACCAAGCACTTGGGCATGGGTGACAATGTGGATGGGATCACTTCTCAGGCTTTTGGCAAAGATTACATGCAGCATCTGTTTTGATCACTAGGTAGGTGCCGGTAAAAGGAGAGAAGAGACGCAGTAGGAGAAACAGGTTTGAGGGGTGAAAAAAAGTGTAAGTTTGAGGTATCTGTGAGCAGTACAGAGTGGTGGGCAAGAGCAAGCGTTCTGCCACCCACTAGCTATGTGATCTGGGTCAAGTTGCCACCTTTCTCAGAGCCTCAGTATCCTCATCTGTAAAATGGGAATTCTAAAAATACTTAGCTCATTGAGTTGCTATAAAGATTAGATGAGGCCGGGCACAGTGGCTCAGGCCTGTAATTCTAGCACTTTGGGAGGCTGAGGCTGGTGGATCACAAGGTCAGGAATTTGAGACCAGCCTGACCAACATGGTGAAACCATGTCTCTACTAAAAATACAAAAATTAGCTGGGTGTGGTTGTGCACATCTTTAATCTCAGCTACTCAGGAGGCTGAGGCAGGAGAATCGCTTGAACTGGGGAGGCAGAGGTTGCAGTGAGCTGAGATCGGGCCACTGCAC
>NC_045443.1:49060276-49072224 GCF_002776525.5 Piliocolobus tephrosceles
AAAAAAAAAAAAAAAAAAAAAAAAAAAAAAAAAAAAAAAAAAAAACTTTAGATGACACAAAAAGAAAAAGCAAGATTAGCTGAAACAATATAATATATTGGCAGTGCTTGGCATAGTGCCTGGCACATAGCAGGTAGTCTTTAAACGGTGATAATAAGGTCATCATGCCTTCATCCCTTCACAGCCTGCGTCCTCATCGGCCTAGGAGGACAGCCTCCTGCTGAGCCTCTGCACTGGAATACCAAACTCAGCGTGGGGCTTTTTCCGCTTTCGGCTTACCCTCTCTTGCCTCAAACAGGATGATCCCCTTCGGAAGATTTCTTCTCCTTTCCTTTTTCCTTGACCCCTTTCCTCCCTTCCTTCCAGTCTCTACTCTGTCCTGCCTCTAACAGGAAGCTTTCTTTGACTGTCTCTCCATTCTCTGCCAACCTCCCCACTGCCTCCGTGTAGGTTCTGGCCTCCCAGTCCAGAGCTCTATCCACACCACTCCATTGCCTATGCCCCCAGTACAAACCGTGGGCTTTCTCTGTGCCAGCTTAAGGGAGGCCTGAACCCATGGGGACGCCTGCCTGCAAAGGGAAGGATGCCGCGTTCCACCGCAGCTCCACCACAGCTGCGTGGACCCGCTGGGAAAGGGGTGGGGCTGGCGAGGAGGAGGCCACCTGCCAGAGTGGCAGCAGACAGGCCAGCTAAATCCTTGACCTATGATTTAAGGGGTCGGGCACAGTTCAATAGAGCACTCCAGGCTGAGTCCCAGCTCATTCACACAGGTCAGAGGGATGAGGGGCAAGGCGGGAGGAGGGCCATCTCCTCCGAGATGGCTTCCCCCCTAGCCTTCTGGGGCATAATGCAGCCTGAAAACTACCAGTTCCATACCCATCAGCGTGGATGCCCCCTCTGAGAGGCCGAGGGAGGAGGGCGGTGCGGGGAGAGGGGAGGGCAGCAGGGCAGGAAGGTGGACATCTAGGCAGACACAGCGCCTGGCACACAGCAAGGGCAGGAAAGGCTCCTCCCTCTGCTAACCGCGGAGCCCTTTGTTAGGTCGCGAGACCCAGCGGAGCTGCCCAGCTTCCAGATCGCCCCTGGTCTCTGCTCCCCTCCTTTGCCTTTGGAATTTGCCCTCAGACCTGGACCCTACCAGGGAACAGCGGGATTGTCTGAAGGAATTCCACTTGCAAACCGAGAGAGGTTTTGCCATAAATTCTAGTCCGGCCCCGGGAATAGGGCCACGCCTGGGCCCCACTCCCCGTCCCCCGCCCGCCTCCCCGACCCCCGGCCCAAGGCCTCCCCAAGCCGCGCCCCGGGCTGCCTCTGGGAGCGCTATGCAAATGAGATGCAAAGTAGGCCGAGGCAGCCGCGAGGATTGGCTACCGCGGAGGCTCAGTCCGCCCAATCCCGGGCCTCCCGCCAGCCAAGGCGCCCCCGGTCCGGGGCCCGGTCCCGCCCGTAAATCAGCTCCGTCAGCGTTAATGGCTCCTGACTAATTGCCTGGACTTGGGCTCCGGGCTCGGGTCGCCAGCATTAAAATTCAATCAGGCCTAGCGCTGAGCTATTAAATATTCATTGGGAGAGCTTCCCGAAATCGGGCTGGGGGATGGGGAGGGACTGGGTTGGAGGGACTACCCGAATCCCCAGCTCTAGAGGAGGTGCCGCTCCTCCCCAGCGCGCTCTCAGCTTCTGCCCCGGCTGCCGGGCTTCCATTCGGCTGGGCCTCATTTGTCTCTGGAAGTCCCTGCGCCCTCTCTAGAGACTTTTGGGAGACTGAGCTGCCCTGCAGAAGCAATGTTAAGTCATGCTAAGGAGGCTGTGTCTTCTCCACGCCTGGTCACCTCACCGCACTACCCTTTCCCCAGTGCCCACCATGAGCTGGAACCTTAGGTCCCACCGGGAGTGAAAGACATCCAGGGCACAGAAGGCTTAATCTTTAGGAGAGCCCCGACTTCCCTGGCCCTGCTGCCGGGGCTTTATGGAGCTACACTGGCCATCCCCAGCGTGGCTAGAGAGAGCATCAGTCTGGGCAGCACCGGGTCTGTGCTGGAAGGGAGGAGTGGGCTTTGTACAGTCCTCCCCTCCTCTTCCCTGCCCTCAGGAATGCAGCCTGTCCAAGCTCCTGGGCCCCTGGTCTGATGCTGAGCAGGCTGCCTGGAAGTTCTCAAAGAGGGTACCAAGGGGGAGGGGGCTGGGCCTGAGGGGGCCCTTGGTAGTGTCAGGGACTTAAGCAGAAAGTGCATCCTCCACCCACACACACACAATAGTCAGAGGGTTATGAAGAGGGCTTAGCAGATGTGATGACAGCCATGGCCCAAGGACTGGGTGAGCCGCTCAAAGACCAAGAGTTTTTCTAGACCCTCTATGATATTTTGACACATCTCTTCACGCGGCAGCTCTAGTCCTGAGACAAGGAGGTATTTGGGTTGGGAGGAAGAGAAAGTCTTGGGAAGTGTGCTAGGAGAGACTCGTTTGCCTTCTCTGGTTTTTCAGGGACTCCTCAGGAGCAAACCACCTGCTCACCGGGCTTGTCTCCTGCCCTTTGGACTGCTCCCTGCTCCTAGTGCCTGAGGATGGTGCAAGGAATTAACCCTGTGGGGCATGGGGGGAGGCTCCGACTGCCAGAGCCACAGAGCACCCGCAGACGCTGCAGGGGAGGGGTGGAGGCTGAGGGTACCGGTCTCTACAAGGCCAGAAGCCATCAGGACTCCAAGAGGGTTGTAAATTCAGGGAACATTGTTTTGATGGACTGGAAAGAACTTCTCGGTCAGCTATCTCTGAGGGCATCAACCCTTGGCCCTGCAGGAAGCCTGGAATTCCTGCCTGAGGACCCCTACTCCCCCAGGGCTTAGATGATGATCTTCTTACAGCAAGTGGGGTCCATGAAGCACCCTCTCTTCAGAAACCAGGCAGGCCCCAGGGCTGGGTGCAGGGCAGAATGCGTCTGGCAGCGATTAGGAGGGGAGCTGGGGCTGGGAGGCCTCAGACTTCAGCAGGTCAGGAGTGACCCCAGTCAAGTGTCTGATTCCAAAGCCAAACGTCACAGGCAATCTGGGATTCCAAACTCACCCCACGTGTGGTTCCCATTAGGGCTGGCTGGGGTCTTCCTGAAGGCCAGGCCAGATTCCTGAGCCCCTCCCCCAGGACAACCCCTCCCTCTCCAGGCAGTCTGGAAGGTCTTACTAGCCCTATGGGGTGGCCTGCCAGTACCCACCCTTGGGGACTTCCAGGGGTATCCAACTTTAAATAGGCCTCTCTACCCACTAGATGACAATGCTTTGCAATCCCTCAGAGGGGACAAAGGGATAGGAGACTTTAAACCTTTAACTTCCCAGAGTGGACTAATCCCTGAAGATTCCTACAGTGTGCCTGGGAAGTCTTCCCCATCTCCTGGCCAGTCACTTTTGTTCAGGCCTCAGCCCCTCTGGCCTGGACAACTGCAACTGCCCCCATTGACCTTCTGCTACCAGTCCATTCCTCCATACTGTCCCTGAGCGAGTGTCCTAAAACTCAGGCCTGTTATGCAGATTATTTCCCTCCTTGCAAAACTTCCAATAGCTTTTCAGCAACTCCGAAGTCATTGAAGACTGGTGGCCAGTGGGCCAAATCTGGTCACATTATGTCTGCGTCCTGTGTAGTTAGGGCTCTGACAGAATTAAATTTTTTTAATAGTTGTAAACATTTAAAAGCCAGGAGGCAACACAAAAATCTACATTTATTTAAAAAAATTGTTTTTGGCTGGGCGTAGTGACTCACACCTGTAATCAGAGCACTTTGGGAGGCCGAGGTGGGCAGATCACTTGCATGCAGGAATTTGAGACCAGCCTGGGCAACATGGTGAAACCGCGTCTCTACCAAAAAATACAAAAATACAAAAATTAGCCAGGTGTGGTGGTGTGTGCTTGTAGTCCCAATATAGGAGACTGAGGTGGGAGGATTGCTTGACCCCAGTAGGCAGAGGCTGCGGTAAGCCTAGTGGCGTGGTGCCATTGTACTCCAGCCTGGGTGACAGAGTGAAACCCTGTTCCAAAAAAAAAAATTTAAGGCGGAGTCTTGCTTTGTCCCCCAGGTTGGAGTGCAGTGGTGCCATCATAGCTCACTGCAGCCTTAATTCCTGGGCCCAAGTGATCCTCCCGCTTCAGCCTTCTAAGTAGCTGATGTTACAGGCTCTAGCCACTGCACATGGCTCTATTTTTACATTTTCTTGAAAACATTGGCAACTTGTTTGCATTCCTGGATGGCAACAACTGGCTGGGGTTAAGTAACAACTGTGTCCTTTAGAAGGGATCCCTGGGGCTTTCCTATGCACCATTGAGGGAATTCTGGAAACCTTACCAATCCCTATTGTCTCCCAGGTCTGAGGCCCAGATGAGTGAATAGCCTCTTTATCACTAGGCTGGCCCTTGCCTTTTTATTTTACTTCTTGTCAGCTTCATGTCTTTGGCCATTTATGTTCCTGTCTGCCCCTTCCTACAGATACTTCAATTTGTTATAACAAACTCAAGTCGAAATTCCTTGACCTGGTATGTGTCCCTTCAGACCCCCTTCACATACGGGTCCCCTCCTTATCCCAGTCAACTCCTTCCCTCCAACGCTCTTGCCATGCTTCCCCAGGCTGCAGCTGGACTTCCATACTCCCATCTTTGCACACACTGCTCCTTCTTCCTGGAGCACCACTTCTCTTCCTTCTCTGGTGAACTTTTAAACTTTTTTAGAGATGGCATCTCAGTCTGTCACCCAGGCTGGAGTGCAGTGGCACAATCCTAGCTCACTGCAGCTTCCAACTCCTAGGCTCAAGCAATCCTCCTGCCTCAGCCTCCAGAGTAGGTGGGACTACAGACAGGTACCACCACAGCTGGCTAATTTTTTATTTTTTTTTTTTTTTTTTTTTTCTTTTTTTTTTTTTTTTTTTTTTTTTTTTTATCTGCTGAGATAGTATCTCACTATGTTGCCCGGGCTGGTCCAGAACTTCAGGCCTCAAACAATCCTCCCTGGGGCAGAGCCTCCCAGCCCTGGTGAACTTTCATTCCTTCTTCCAACCCCAGCCCAGAAGCCACTGACTCTGGGGCTTCCTCTTGACCCCTGCAGAAGTCAGTTACCCTCAGGTTGTCCAATGGTCCCTGTGATTCCAGAATTCTCACCATGTATCCCCTCCCTATAGTGACAACCCTTGCAAGGTTTTGAGGAGGTCTGCTCTCGGCATCCCCAGGTTCCCTGTGCTGAGAAGTCAGGCCATCAGACTGGTGGCAGTAATGGTTAGGGGAAGGAGGTGTAGTTCAGTACTGCAGGAGCTGGCCTCTGGGACAAACACCGGTTTGTTGGAGTCAGCAAGGCTACAGGAGAGGGAGGCAGCAGGCACCTTCTGTGCCACAAGGTGAGGTTTTCTGGGTCCTGGGCAGCACGGCTGTCTGTGTCACCGGGGGACTGGGATGAGTGGCTTTCTGTACCAGGGCAGTCAGGTGCTTTCTGCTACCCTGTGAGTATTCTAGTGAGCAGAAATCCAGAAGAAAAAAAGTGGAGCAAAACATCAGAACTCAGGGTGCTAGGCAAAAGTGTTCTCATGAGAAAAATGCGGCAGATTATTTGAGACTCTGATAGCTCTGGGGATGATCCACAAACACTCCGGAACTCCTCCAGTGCCCCCAGCACTGTCATCAGACATCTTCACCTGGTGAAGCCCATGCTGCTGGAGACCCCAGGAAATGGCCTTGATACCAGCCTCCCATCCCCAGCCCACACTCCCTCTTCCCCCACAGTCCCTGCCACCTCTGGGTTCCCAGCTCTGTCACAGCACCTTCCCAAGGCGAGGGTCAAGCCTGATGCCCCTGGTCTCCCCAGGCCTAACCATTCTCCCACTCTCGGGTGTTGCTTCCCAGACTGTGGAATCAAATCCTCTGGACACACCCAAGAAGTAGGTACTGGGTCCCCATTTTACAGATAAGGACATGACTCTGAGCGCTGCCCAAGATTACCATAACTCCAGACCGCCGGGCCTGAAGAGCTGAGTCCTGCCTCCTCCCCACCGGCTTCAGGGTCGGGCCTCGTTTCTGTGCGTCCCTCCTACACACACCCCGGACTCATCTGTCCAGGTCCGAGATCCAGATCCGCGCGTCCCTATCCCGAGGCAGGCGTGAACTACCCACCCGTATGCACATCGGCCGAGCGAGTGGCCGAGGGACAGCCCCCGTGCTTCCCAAGGCCTGGCTCCACGAGGAGCAGAACCCTAACGGTGGGATTCTGTCTCGCAATGCTGTGTGGCTCCGACTAGGGCCCGCCCCCCACCAAAGAGATGCTGGTGGGTGCTTTCGGTTCACCCCTGCACTCGCCCCAGCGGGGCTCGCGGGCCACCTGGAGCTCCCGCCCCTCGGTGGCCAGGGCTGCGCGTAAAAGGGGGACGTTCGGACGCGAGGGCGCGGGGCCAGCGCACGAGCCTCGGAGCCTCCCCCAGGCTGTGGGGGAAGAGGAGGGAGCAGATGGCAGCAATTAAGACTCGGACCCTCCCTCGCCGTAGCCCGGGGCCGGAAGATCGGCTCGGCAGCTCGCTCAGGCGGGAGGGGCGGCGGCCTCCCCGGCCGGGAACCGGCGGAGCTGGGGTCCGGGAGAGGCGGTACCGGCCTCTGGGGCGCCGGCTTCCCAGCTTCTATAGGAGAGTGATATGAGGGCCGGGTGGAGTCACCTCCTTCTCCCGGGGGCTGAGAGATTCCCTTTGGAAAGGCCGAGTCTCCGGCCGCCCCCACCCCTAGAGTTGTTTCAGGCCACGGCCGGCCGCAGCCAGCTCTGGGCCTGCAGGTCCTCAAAGTTCCGAAGATTTTCAGGTCGAGCCAGTGGCTCAGGCTAGGGAGAGGGGAGCTGTACGGTTGTGCAGGTTGTGACCTATACAAGGGGGGAGGCGTGGTTGTGAGTGAATGGGATTCCAAGCTGGGCCTTGGCAGGTGCTGACTCCTTCTGAAGGAGGGCAGGGGGCACCATTTCTCACAAAGGTCTCGGATGAGCCAGCCTGGCCTGCCCTTGATTTAGGGCTGCTGAGGGTAGACACAGTGGGAGAGCAAATGGCTAGGCTTGGCCCCTGTGGGTCAGGGCCAGGGCCGGAGAGGACAGGGGGACTCTCCTGGCCCAGGGTAGAAACAACTGGATCAACTGGGCTCCCTGGGCCTTTCTTTCTTCTTGAATTCCTCTCCCACCCTTACCCTGAATCTTGTTCCTCTGTCTCTAACATAGTTCTTAAAACAGCCCCTGCCCCTGCCCCCACTCAACTGCCCTGTTACTTCCCTGCACAATCGAAAAGACTCCTGTCCGCTCTCCAACAATCTGTTCACACTGCAGGCAAAGAGACCTTCAAAAACACAGATCGGGAAAACACCAGGGCGTGTGACTCCTCGCTTCACAGCCACCCAGGGCTTCCCTGCAAAGGAAGCCCCAACCTTTTCCCTCAGCCCCTACCTACCCAGACCTCTCTTCCTGTCCTTCTCCCCACTGCCCAGACACTGCTTACACTGGCTGCCTTTTTGTTCCTTGAACTTGACAAGATTTCCCTCACCTCTGGCCTTGGCTTTGCTGGTGCTTTTCCTGGATTGCTCTACCCAGATCCTTCCCAGGAACCTCACCTTCCCATCATCCCTGACCACAATAATAAAGCAGCCCCATCTGCCCGATCCAGTCTGTCACTTAACCTTATATATTTCTTCCACAGGACTCACCGCATTCTGTAATTACCTGTCTTATTCACTTGGTTTGTGGTCTGTTTCACCTACCAGAATGTCAGCTTCATGAATGCAGGGACCTTGTCTTTCTTGTTCTCTAGCACAATGCCTGGTACAAACCAAGAAGCACTCAATACATGCTCCATACATTTCAGGAATGGAGTCCCTGGGACCAAACTAGTTCATCTGGTCACCTCTGAGAGGGCTTCTCTCTGGGTGGGGCCAGCTACAAATACCTGTACTCACCTGGTACACACCTAGATGCCTTGCACACACGGGCAGACCTATGGCTTGCTATAACAATAATCTTGGCTAACAGCGAATCAGCTGACACTTGAGGGCCTACTGTGTGCCAGACATCATTCTAAGTGCTTTACATAGTTTAATTCATTCCATCCTCTTGTGAAGTAGACACTAATAGCCTCAGTTTACAAGCAGATATACCACACACACAGATCCACACCACAACACACAGGCAGCATAAGCATTGAATTCATTATTACTATCCAATAGGTAGATGAGTGGGGTAAAGAAATCAAGGTGAGCCTGGGACATTTAATAACTACTGCGGGAAGATGGGAAGAACACCAGGGAAAGCTCAGCATGGGGGTCAGGCACAGGGCCAGTTGGGCAAGTGGTAGAAGAGGAAGGTGAGCCTCAGCCCACGCCCATATTCTGGGTCCCCACAGCACTTGGAGTGGTGCAGAGGCTGGTTTCTGGTTCAGTTCTGCCACCCACCGGAGGGGTGGAGGGGTGATCTTGCCCACCAGAGGGCAACCATTTACCCTCTTGAGACCACATTAGCAAAGTGGTGGGGCAGGCATACATAATACCTATCGCCCAGGGCCCTCACAGGCTCAAACTCCAACATGCTCATGAAAGCCGTGTAGGGCTTGCTGATGAAAAAGTACAGGTTGCCAGCTGGGAAAACTGGGGCTGGAGCTATGCTCTGGCTCTTCTGGAACCCCAGCTCACTGCTGTATGACCCTCCAGGGTGGGGGGCTGGTGGAGGGGCTGGGTCTCACCAACCATTACCCCTTCTGTACCTGGCCTGGTGCTCAGCTAGAGCTCCATAGGTATTTGTGGAGTGAATGCCTGAGTGAGGGAATGACCAGGGCACAGGTAAGAGGAGGAGAATGAATACATGAGCGAGAGGCAGAGTGAATGAAGCAGGGACTGGAGACGCCCTATGCCTCTGAGCCTCAGTTTCTTCATCTATGAAAGCCAGTGGTGGGGCTTGGCCCACTTCTGTCTCTGGGCTCCAGTGTGAATCAGATGAGATGGGGCCACTCCGTGGAAGTCCCTCCTTGCTATCTATGCAGGGCCTCCAGGGTAGACGGAGGAGCTGAAATGACCAGTGTTCCCCTCCCCCAATCCCTATCCCCCGGAATTTATAGATTCCTCATTGTCCTGCACAAAGGCCTTCTTGAGAAGGGGGCGGGGTGAGTGAAGAGATGGGAGAATCAGAAAGGCAGAAACTGAGCAACAGCTAGCCACACCCAAGGCCCCATAAATCTGCCAGGCTCCTGTTAGATGGACTCGCTTTGCCGCACTTGAAGCGGCTTGCAGAGCTCCTGCTGCTGGGATCAGCTCACCTTCCTCACAGCTCTGGATCCTCAGCAAGATGGGGGGGTGGAGCTGCGGGGGCATGAAGACAAGACCCAGTGGTCAGGGAGGGGTGACTCACCTTGCTTTATTCCCCTGACCTCAGAAAGTCCTTAATCTTATTCCTGTGCCACCCCCTGTTATTCTAGTCCACTGCTGTTGGTTCTGAGCTGAAAAATGAGATTTCTGTGGGTATCCTGAGTCTCTTTGTGGGAGGGGCCTGGAGGCTCAGACCTTAAGAAAATGGCCTCTTCCCGCACCCTGGCCTCTGGGTAGTGGATGGGAGGCTGAGGGTGGAACTGACAGATGGTGCGGTGTTAACAGATGACGGGAAACAAAATTACTCAGCTGCCATGTCTCTCCATCTTCCCCATGGAAGGGGATGGCCTTTGGACTGGAAACAGACAATGACCTCAATCAGGAGGGTGTCAGAGGACAGGGAAAGAGAGAAGTGACGGGGCATTAGGGCACCATGAACAGGTGTACAAAAGACCTGACTCAGAATCCCATCCCTGCCACACACCAGCTAGGTGATCTCGAGCAGATCTCATAGGGTCTCTGTTTTCTCATCTGTAAGATGGGTCAATGAAAAACCCTGCCTTATCTTCCTCACAGGCTTTTGTGAAGATTATATGGATTCTGTGCTTGAAAAATGGGCTTTAAAGACTTGTGAAGCTGTAAAGATGTAAGAGGTTATTTACTGGAAACTCTAAGTACCAGCCCAGCAGTTGTTGACGGAATCATTTTAAAAACTTTTTTTTCCTTACAACAAAATAGAATAGAGTAGAAAACATCACAGTGCTTTACAGAGTTTTAGGAAACGCTGCTTTTAGTTGCATGTACATTCATGTGTCCTGGATCCAGAAGTAAATGTATTTACTGTGGATGGTGGTCAAAAAAGTGAAATACTCAGAGTAGAGAATATTTTTCAGTGATGATCTCCAGAAGGGAATGGTGGATGAATGGAAACTGACAACATGAAATATACTAGGCTAAACATAAATGCAAAAACTTTTGTAAACAAAAATGTACACCGGCTCTGTGCAGCTCAGTGTAACTGAGGTTGGTAGTGATAGGTGGAAGGGCTTACTTAGGACTTAACTGCCTGCCCTCTTGGTGGGTAATGAAGCTCTCTCTGCTTTGTAAGATGCCTTGAGCGTGATTCCTGAGAATGCTGTCTCTGAACGCCCACTACACAATGACCGTGGCTCCCTCACCATGGCCCTGAGCTGTGCCAGAGAGAATGGGTTATTCAGTGAGAACCTTGAACTCATGTGCCCAGACCTCCCCTCCAATCTACTAGGAGTGCAGAAGGATCTGCAACAGGTATGCTGTAGTGGTGATCAGGACACCCCTGCCTGAACTTCACCCATGACCCTTGTCCTCACCCCCACCCCAGGGGTCATAGTCCAGTGAGGGTGAGTTGGTCAGAGTGGACCCTAAATCAATCCCAGACCTTCCCGGCCGGCTCTGAGTTATGAGCTGTGGGCTTTGTGATGTAGATCATGGTTGGGGAGTAGGGGGCATGACCTATGGCAGGTCACACAGGACCCCTAGAAGGGGCCAGAGCTGGGGTCAGAGGCCACCTCCTTCATTCTCTGCCCTGCTCTACTGGGTCCCATCCTGCATCTAGTCCTTCAGCTGGGCTGGACCATTTCCCCACTGACTGCCAGCTCCAGCTGTAACTGCCACCAAGCCTGGAGGCTGGGAGGAGAGGGGCTTCTGCTGGAAAAAGATCCCAGAAGAAAGGAAAGGGATGAGATGACACAATATTTGGTTCCCTAAAGGTGGCTGGTCCATGCTCCAAACCAGCCTCAAAAGTCTCCTGAGTTCCTTCTCTGTAAATTTGCCCCTGCACCTTCCCCTTCCCCCACCCCACCGCAACCTTCTCTTCTGATTGAATTCCACAAGTCAAGACTCTGGGCAAAAATCCAGCCCAAAGGATTAGATGGCTGGAGATTAGGCATGGCAGTCAAAGAGCAAGTTAGGGAGAACCAAGCCATGCTCCAAACAGTGTATGTTATCAGGGCTTAAGAGAGAGCATCAGAGGGAGAGAGAGATGGAAAGAGCCAGACGGCGAGATGAGAAAGATCAAGCTGAAGAAAAGGGGAAGACATGAAAACAGAAAGAGGAGTACCAGCAGAAGACACTGAAGAGAGCTATTGAGAAATAAGAGCGGCAGGCAAAGGAACATCCTTGTGAACTCCTGTCAGACCCCAGAGGCTGAGAGGCCCAAAGGAGGGTAATCCATAAAGTGCCTTTGCTTTTAATCCTTAAGACCAGCAGCCTGAGACTGCGGAAGGCCCTGGCTGAAGTGTACCTGTATCATCCAGGAGCTATCCACTATTTTACACATTAACCAACAACTCCACACCCCACTACCACAGTCCTTTCTATCAACAAAGGCATACATAGAGAGGGTCAAGACCAGGCCTGGGGAACTTGGCAGGGGCTGGGAAGCGATCGCTATGGAGTCCTCTTGAGGAGGGAGGCATGGACAGGGCACTTCAAGACAGGGCATCAGTGCAGGTAGAAGGTAAAAGAATTCTCACACTTGGCCAGGCGCCAGGGCTCACACCTGTAATCCCAGCACTTTGGGAGGCTGAGATGGGCAGATCACCTGAGATCAAGAGTTCAAGACCAGCCTAGCCAACA
>NC_045443.1:49072324-49186302 GCF_002776525.5 Piliocolobus tephrosceles
AGAGGTTGCAGTGAGCCAAGATGGTGTCACTGCACTCCAGCCCGGGCGACAAAAGAGAAACAATGCCTAAAAAAAAAAAAAAATCCTCACACTTGGGGTACCCATCCAGGTTGGATAAAGCTGATCTACAGAAATAACTCCCTTTCCTTTGGACCAGAAACAGAACCCCACCACACTCCTCCTGAGCATCTGCCCTGCCAAAACCCAGACACTGCACCTGACCCCAGAACCCTCAGCTATAGCCTCAAGCCTGTGGGGTGGGGATGCTCTTCCAATTCCTGCCCAGGCCTGCCACCTGCTGGCTGACAGTGGCCTCGCAGTAACAAGACCCTTGCTGAGGCTGGGGTGATTGATGCTAGAGGTAGCTTCTCTGGGCTTGGGGGAAAGAGGATTTGAAAAGCAAAATGTGAAATCCCCATTCACCTACCTACGTCTTCTTACAGCCTCTCTGCATAGGTTAAAAAGACTCTGTCCCTGGGCCGAGCGCGGTGGTTCACCCTTGTAATTCCAGCACTTTGAGAGTCCAAGGCAGGCGGATCACGAGGTCAGGAGTTCAAGACCAGCCTGGCCAGCTGGTGAAACCCCATCTCTACTAAAAATACAAAAATTAGCTGGGGATGTTTGCGTGCCTGTAGTCCCAGCTACTTAGGAGACTGAGACAGGAGAATCACTTGAACCAGGAGGTGGAGGTTGCAGAGAACCGAGATTGGGCCACTGCATTCTAGCCTGGGTGACAGAGTGAGACTCCCTCTCAAAACAAACAAACAAACAAACAAAAACAAGACTCCTTGTCCCTGACCATCACTCCTGCATGATGCTGGGGATGATCTTCAGGCCAGAGGAGAATCTGGCGGGGAACTCACATTTACTGAATGTCTGACAAGGTACTAGATGCAGGAGACACAGAGATAACCAAAGTGCTGGGATTACAGCTGTGAGCCAAGGCGCCTGGCCAAGAATGAGATTAATGATAACTAGCGTGAAAAACACAAGCGCTGATCTGTGTGCCTGACGCAGAGTAGTTTTCAATTAATAGCGATTGAATGAATGAATTAGAACTACCACCAAAGGATGATGAACTCTGTGTGCAGAGGAAAAGAAGGAAACAGGGAAATATTTCTGATTCTTTTATATTTTTTTCTATCATTACCAAGTAGTAATTATCTAGGTGGAAGATTCAAACATTATACAAGTTTAAAAAACAAACCCAGCTGGGCGCGGTGGCTCACGCCTGTAATCCCAGCACTTTGGGAGGCCAAGGCGGGCAGATCACGAGGTCAGGAGATCGAGACCATCTTGGCTAACACGGTGAAACCCCATCTCCACTAAAAATACAAAAAAAAAAGACCCACCAAAAATTAGCCAGGCATGGTAGCGGGTGCCTGTAGTCCCAGCTACTCGGGAGGCTGAGGCAGGAGAATGGCGTGAACCCGGGAGGCAGAGCTTGCAGTGAGCCTAGATCGTGCCACTGCACTCTAGCCTGGGCGACAGAACAAGACTCCATCTCAAAAAAACAAAACAAAGCAAAACTTTTCTTCACCCTTCTCTTATTCCTCCTCTTTAAGTTAACCACGTTATAAAGAGCATCATTTTGTCTAGTGGTTCCTCATCTGGGCTGTACATTAGAATCACATGGAGATATTTTTAAAATCCTGTTGCCCAGGTTGTGCCCCAGACCAATTGCCTCAGCATCTCCAGAGTGGGTTCTAGGCATTACTATTTCTAAAAAGTCCTTAAGTGATTACATTGTGCAGTCAATGTTAAGAATGACCATTCTAGCTGGGCGCAGTGGCTCATGCCTGTAATCCCAGCACTTTAGGAGGCCAAGGCGGGTGGATCGCTTGAGCCCAGGAGTTACCAGCCTGGGCAACATAGTAAGACTCTGTCTCTACAAAAAATGCAAAAATTAGCTGGGCGTGCTGGCGCATGCCTGTAGTCCCAGCTACTCAGGAGGCTGAAGTGAGAGGATTGCTTGATCCTGGGGAGGTCAAGGCTGCAGTGAGCCATGATTGTACCACTGCACTCCAGCCTGGATGACACAGCAAGACCCTGTCTCAAAAAAAAGAAAAGAATAACCACTCCAGCTCTTTCTATGCATTTACAAAAAACATGTAAATAGCCAGTCTCTCTTTCTCTCTCTCTCTCTCACTCTCTCACACACACACACACACACACACACACACACACACACACACACATTGTAGAGATGGAGTCTCACTATGTTGCCCAGGTTGATCTTGAACTCCTGGCCTCAAGTGTGTGTGTATATGTGTGTGTATATATATGTATGCAGTGTATGTGTGCCTGTGTGTTTTGTATGTGTGTGTGTCATTACATTTGGCTTTTTTTCCAACCATGAACAATGTGGCTCAGAGAGATTTTCAGGGCAACCCATGTAGAGATTTATCTTCTCCTTGAATGGAGGCATAAACTACACATGTGGTACTTCCTCTAACCCTTCCTCTATCGATGAACATTTAAATTGTTTCTAATTTTTTTTTTTACTGTTACAAACAGTGCTTCACGCTATCTTCAGTATATCTTTTTAAATATTATTTCATTATTTATTTGTATTTATTTATTTTTTAGAGACAGGGTCTCCCTGTGTTGCCCAGGCTGGTCTTGAACTCCTGACCTCAAGCAATCCTCCTGCCTCAGCCTCCCAAAGTGCTTGGATTACAGGCATGAACCACTATGCCAGGCCTACTCAGACTATCTTTGCTCACATATGCAAGCTCTGTTTTGAAAAAGATTTCTAAAAGCAGAATTTCTGGGTCAATGTGTATGTACATTTGTTATTTTGATAGATACTGTCAAAATGCTTTCCAAAAATACTTCACTAATTTACATTCCCCCCACAGTGTAAGCACTTAATATTATTAATGTTTAATTTTTACCAAACTGATGGGCCAAAAGCAATATTTCATTGTTATTTTAATTTGCCTTTTCCTGCCTATTTGTGAGGTTAAGCATCGTTTCATATATTTATTGCACATTTGTATTTCTTTTCTTTTCTTTTTTTTTTTTTTTCGTTTTTTGAGACAGAGTTTCACTCTTGTTGCCCAGGCTGGAGTGCAATGGCATGATCTCACCTCACCGCAATCTCCGCCTCCCGGGTTCAAGTGATTCTCCTGCCTCAGCCTCCCGAGTAGCTGGGATTACAGGCATGTGCCAGCATGCCCAGCTAATTTTGTATTTTTAGTAGGGACAGGGTTTCTCCATGTTGGTCAGGCTGGTCTCAAACTCCTGGCCTCAGGTGGCCACCCACTTCAGCCTCCCAAAGTGCTGGGATTACAGGTGTGAGCCACCGTGCCTGGCCTGGCCATTTGCATTTCTTTTATGAATTAATTGACCATGCTATTTGCCCATTTCCTATTGGGTTTTTTTTTTTTTTTTTGAGATGGGGTCTTGCTGTGTTGCCCGGTCTGGAGTGCAGTGATGTAATCTCAGCCCACTACAACCTCCATCTTCCAGGCTCAAGCCAACCTCTCAGCCTCCTGAGTAGCTGGGACTATAGGCACAGGCCACCATGCCTGGCTAATTGTGTGTGTGTGTGTGTGTGTGTGTGTGTGTGTGTGTGTGTGTGTGTGTTTAATAGAGACGGGGTTTTGCCATGTTTCCCAGGCTGGTCTCTAATTCCTGGCCTCAGGTGATCTGCCTGCCTCGGCCTCCCAGAGTGTTGGGATTACAGCAGTGAGCCACCACATCTGTCTCCTATTGGGCTTTTTTGCAATTAATTAGGAATAGAGGAAATTCTATTTCCAATAATATGACTTGCTGGATTCTGGACTGATTTTTCAGTATAAATCATGTAAAAATGCTGGTTGAAATATGCAAATTATTTTAAAAGTGTAGATGAGCTAGCCAGATAGCAAGAAAGTATTAGGTTAAAGTCTAAGGAAGGCAGGAACTCAGGGAAACAGACAAAGGAATCCTTCTTTAGTGTGAGGATATTTGTCGAATAAGGCAAACTTGAACTTCAACTTTCACAGTCTCTATTTTTGACAGAACCGAGGTAAGGAATATAATAGGAGATTCTCTAAAAAGCTGTGACTCCAAAGGGTTCATCCTTCATGTAAGATTGAACCTGAAATAAATCTATTCCACTGTCACATCCAGAGGACTTTAATGAAAGCTGCTTCAGTGCTGAGTTGATAGCGAGGCTGTATCTCTGAGTTGTAACCACCAACAGATCTTTGCGCTTATTTGCAGCCCTGGATGACCCAAAACTATCCAAGTTAGGTATTTAGTTTAAAGTGGTTCAGGACTGGTTAGTACCTCTACATGCCTGGAAGGAAAAAAAAAAAAAAGCTCATATTCTCTGAGGGAAGATACCTTAGTCCTCAGCCTCAAGAAATTTCCAACATCATTTTCTAGGGAAAATAATAAATAGCTCAGAGGGGAAAAAAAAAATCTCTAGACTGTGCGTGGTGGCTCATACCTGTAATCCCAGCACTTTGGGAGGCCAAGGCAAGAGGATCACTGGAGCCCAGGAGTTCAAGACTAGCCTGGGCAACACAGTGAGACCTCTCTACAAAACAGAAAAAAAAATTAGCTGGGCATAGTGGTAGGTGCCTGTAGTCTCAGCTATTTGAGAGGCTGAGGTGAAAGGATCACCTGAGCCCAGGTGGTTGAGGCTGCAGTGAGCCGTGATTGCACCACTCACTGCACTCCAGCCCGAGGATAGAGTGAGACCCTGTATCAAAAAAAAAAAAAAAAAAGATAAATCATAAGAAATTCATACCTAAGCATTGAAGTAAAACTTAAGAACATCAAAGACAAGAAGAAGACCTTAAAGACTTAAGAAAAGAAGGCTGGGAGCAGTGGCCCACGCCTATAATCCCAACACTTTGGGAGGCCGAGGCAGGCAGATCACCTGAGGCCAGGAGTTTGAGACCAGCCTGGCCAACATGGTGAAACTTCGTCTCTACTAAAAATACAAAAAATTAGCCAGGTGTGGTGGTGGGCGCCTGTAATCCCAGCTACTCAGGAGGCTGAGGCAGGAGAATCGCTTGAACCCGGGAGGCGGAGGTTGTGGTGAGCTGAGATCACGCCATTGCACTCCAGCCTGGGCAATAAGAGCAGAACTCCGTCTCAAAAAAAAAGACAGTGCCTAATAACTGTGGTACATCAACATAATAGAGTATTATACAGCAATCAAAATGAATAGACCATAGTAACACAACAATGTGAACGAATCTTAGCAATATGATATTAAGGGATAAAAGTAGACAGCAAATGACTACATAAAGCATTATATACTTCTAAATAAATTAGCTAAAATTGTATATGCATATATACATAATATAAATACTCTGAAGAAATACATGAAGAGGCAGTAAAACAATGTATAAAGGAGAACAAAAGAATAATGGACAGGAGACTAGGATTATAGCTGCCTTGGATGAGGAGAGGCCGGGGCTATATCAGGGAAATCATGTTAAACTGTAAAGTATTATCAAGATTGAGGCCAGGTGCAGTGGCTCACGCCTGTATTCCCAGGACTTTGGTGGGACTGACTCACAGTTCCGCAGGGTTGGGGAGGTCTCAGGAAACTTACAATCATGGCAGAAGGGGAAGCAATCACAACCTTTTTCACAGGGCAGCAGGAAGGAGAAGTGCCATTCAAAAGGGGAAAAGCCCCTTAAAAAACTTATAAAATCGCTGGGTGTGGTGGCTTATGCCTGTAATTCTGGCACTTTGGGAGGCCAAGGTGGGCAGATCACCTGAGGTCAGGAATTCAGCACCAGCCTGGCCAACATGGTGAAATCCCATCTCTACTAGTAATACAAAAAAATTAGCCGGGCGTGGTGGCGCATACTTGTAATCCCAGCTACTTGGGAGGCTGAGGTAGGAGAATCACTTGAACCCAGGAGGTGGAGGTTGCAGTGAGAAGAGATAGCGCCATTGCACTCCTGCCTGGGCGATAGGAGTGAAACTCCATTGCAAACAACAACAATAACAACAACAACAACAACAAAAATCCCATCAGATCTTGTAAGAACTCACTATCACAAGAACAGCATGGGAATAACCACCCCTGTGATTCAGTTACCTCCCACTGGGTTCCTCCCATGACAGGTGGGAATTACAGGAACTATAATTCAAGATGAGATTTGGGTGGGGACACAGCCTAACCACGTCAGTCCTCATATGGTGGAAGGGGTGAGGCAGCTCTCTGGGGTCTTTTTTTATAAAGGCACTAATTACTCCCTAAAAAGTCCCACCTTCTCATACCATCACCTTGGGGGGTTAGGATTTCAACATATGAATTCTGAGGGGGACAAACACTCAGATCATAGCATATCCCATGTTCAAGAAGGAGAGAAGATCTAACATTACGAGGCAATAAATTTTCTCCAAATTACTCTATAAATTCAAATAAATTCCTATTGAAGCTCTAGCAAAAATTTTAAAAGAACCCAATGATCTTATTTGCAATTTTATATGATAGAATAAAAATCAATTTCGAAAAAGAAAATCAAGTATGGAGAACTCACTCTATCAGGTAGTCAGAGAGACTACAAGGTTAGAGTAATAAAATCAGTGTAGCATTGGCACAGGAATGCCCTAATAAGATGCTATAAGATAACTGAAACATGGCATAAAACATAAAAGAGAACTCAACATTTACATGTGATAAAAACGACAGCACAAATCGAGGGAGAGAGAATTTTTAACAGATGGAGTTATCTTGCTAAATGGAGAAAAAAAATAAGGTTGGATTCTTTATTAGTCTGCTCAGGTTGCCTTAACAAAATACACAGGCTGGATGGGTTACACAACAGAAATGTATTTTCTCACCGTTCTGGAAGCTAGAAATCCAAAATCAATGTGTCAGCAGGGTTGGTATTCAGAGAGGCCTCGCTTTTTGGCTTGTAGATGGTACTTTCTGACTGTGTCCTCACATGGCCTTTTCTTGTGAAGGCACACAGAGAGAGAGTTCTGGTTGTTTCTTCCTCTTCTTATAAGGACAACAGTTCTATTGGGTTAGGGCCCTACCCTGCCCTAATAATCTCATTTAACCTTAATTACCTCCTTAAAGGCCGTATCTCCAAACACAGTCATTTTTGGTGTCAGGGCTTCAATACATGAATTGAGGTTGGTTGAGGCAGACACAATTTAGTCTATAACAGATTATTTCTTCAATATTATAAAAGTGAATTCCAGATTAATTAAAGACTAAATATTAAAAATAAAACTGCAAGATTAACAAAAGAAATGAAGATCTTTGTGATCTTGGAGTAGAAAATTCTTATTAAACAAGACCCTAAAGCGCAAAGTATAAGGAGAAATTTTGATGAATTTAACCATATCAAAATTCAGGAGTTACTTCAATGAAGGTCTCCATAGATACAGCTAACAGAAAGATCTACATAATACAGTTGTCTCATCTATAACCCATCTGAAAATGGGTTTATTATCTAGAATATTAAAAGAATTCCTGAAAAATCAATAAGGAAACGATGGGAAAATTCAATAGACTACTGAGCAAAGGCCATGAACAGTCAATTCACAGGAGGGAAAACAAGAGTAGCCAGCAGGGCATGTGGAGAGATGCTCACCTTGTTGATAATCAGAAAAATTCAATGTAAAATAGCAATATCACTTTATAGTTCTATCAGATTGACAAACATTAGAAGACTGAATAATGACATGTGTTGTCTAAGATGTAGGGAGACTCTTATGCACTGCTGGTAGGCACACATGGCAAAACAGAGCGCAACCTGACAGCATCCACTCAGTAAGTGTGTATGTGCCCTGTGATCTAGTGATCTCAGAGACCCCGATGGGTCCACAACTAGATACGTATGAGGGTGTTCACTTCAGCATTATTTATAGTGACAGGAAGTTGGAGGCAACTAAGCATCTATCGCAGGAAGACGGGATAGGTTAAATGAGGTAGATGCACACTATGGAATTCTATAAGCAGGAAGAAAGAGGGAAGAAAGAAAGACGAAAGTGGTGCACCCCACATCTTTCATCAAGACAGTGTTAAATATAGTGAACCCCAAGTTTCTCTTCAAAGCATCAGTGTGTCAGTATGTTCAGCTCTCTTATTCTTTGATTCTCCATTTTAAATTTTAGCTTCCTGGTTCTCTTCGGTCCCCTTGCTCCTAGTTTCAGTAAACAACTTTCCCGCCAGTCCTAATCAGTAGTTCACATCTGTTCTCTGGTCACCTGCTCTATCCTGACTCATCCCGTTTATCTGCTTTGTCCTGAGTCATCCCGGTCACCTGCTTTGACCTGAGTCACCTTTAGTTACCTGTTCCTAACCATCCTTCCCACCAAACTACCCACCCTGCCACTCTGGCTCATACCCCTGCTCTATTTAAAATAGCCAATCGGAATTAGCTTAGACTGTGTGGCCCAACCCTAGCCAATAGGGGAACGCCACAGCAGTAGGGCCCTGTGTTAGGAATAAGAACTCCTTCCCCTCCCCTGTCCAGGTGTGCTCTTGCCATTGCTGCATTCATGAGTCGCACCCTTCTATAGAAGTAAAAATTGCCTTGCTGAGAAAATTAAATTTATGTTTGAGTGCTATTTCCTTGCAGCATCGAAAATTTATTTAAAACAGCATGAACTTTTTTCCTAGAATCCTTACCCATCAGACTTCTGTTTGCATTTCATTGGCCAAAATTGCATTACATGACTACACCTAACTGAAAGGTAACTAGAGAGAAGGAGAGTTTTGAACAGGGATTTTGTTAGATAATCAGAGATGTCCGGTTTATCATCTGATAGATTTTTTTCTAACTGCTGCATAGAATTCCATAGTGTGCATCTATCCCATTTTGCTGTGATGGCTAGAGGTTTAGCAGCCATCTTGTGCCTAGGAGGAAAAGTCAAGAGAATCCCAGAGACGGCCCTGACATCATCAAGTTTCTTAACCAACATCAACAGTTTCCTATTTCTGAACATTTTTATCACATATAAAAAACACGCCCCTCTTTCTTTAAGCTACATGTATCAGAGTTCAATTGCAGACAATGGAAATAAATCTGGGCCAGGCATGGTGGCTCACGCCTGTAATCCCAGCACTTTGGGAGGCCGAGACGGGCAGATCAACTGAGGTCAGGAGTTCAAGACCAGCCTGACCAACATGGAGAAACCCCATCTCTACGAAAAATACAAAATTAGCCTGGGTGGTGGTACATACCTATAAACCCAGCCACTGGGGAGGCTGAGGCAGAAGAATCACTTGAACCCGGGAGGTGAAGGTTGTCGTGAGCTGAGATCCTGCCATTGCACTCCAGCTTGGGCAACAAGAGTGAAACTCTGTCTCAAAAGAAAGAAAGAGAGAGAGAGAGAAAGGGAAAGAAAGAAAGAAAATAAAGAAATCTGATCAGTTTAAAAAAGAAATAAAGGAATGGAGAAGCAGGCTTAGGTCCAGGAACAACTCCCAGCTTTGAGAGTCACATGATCTCTGCCTGTGATTGAGAAAACAACAGTCACTACTACAGGAAGCTGATGAATCAGGAAGCTGCTTACCAGAGCCTTGCTGCTGCTGCCATGACCTGTGACAGCAAAACGGATGTCCCATGCTATGTAGCTCTGTTCCAAATTTATATCTTGCACAAGAGCAGAGCCCAAACCACAGAGTCATAGCTCAAGGGAATCTGGGAAGTGTTGTTTAAGCTTTCCAACTTCTGCAGCACAGAAGAAGCACTGAAAGGAGTTTTAGATTAATGTTGAGGAGCCCTTCTATTATGGACAACACACCACTGAGGTCAGCTTTTTGGTTACTAAAAACCAAATGCACATCCGACTGATACACTGCACCTAAATCAACAAGGATGGAGCTTAAAAACACACTATTAAGTGAAAAAGAAAAAACTAACAGAATACGTTCTATAGCACAATTTGTAACATGTTAGTTAAAAACACATACAAGCAGGGCATGGAGGCTCATGCCTGCAATCCCAGCACTTTGGGACACCAAGACAGGAGGATCACTTGATGCCAGGAGTTCAAGACCAAACTGGGCAACAAAGTGAGATCCCCATCTCTACATAAAAAAGTTAGACAGGTGTGGTGGCACACACCTGTGTGCCTCCGAGAAGCTCGTAGCTTCTAGAGAGGCTGAGGTGGGAGAATTGCTTAAGCCCAGGAGTTTGAGGCTGCAATAAGCTGTGATCATGCCACTCCACTCCAGCCCAGGTGACAGAGTAAGACCCTGTCTCTAAAAAGAAAAAAAAATTAAAAACACACAAATCAATACTTATCTTTTTCAATGAAATGTACATTTTCAAGGATATACAAGTGCCAGTTGGTAAAGGGTGGAGGAGAATGGGATGTGGGGATTAAGAATGAAAGAGAGAAACTAAATAAAGTAAAACAAAACAAGAGAGAGGTCTTGTACAGTCTGATGACAGGAGTGATACCAATGGGGGAACATCATTGGCTCAATTTTCTACACCTGTGGACCAAAACCAATTCATCAAGCTTAATATGTGATATAAATATTAAAGAATATTTTGATAGCAGTTTATCATTGTATTAACAAATCATTTAATTTAAATATTTCATATTTAATTTATCACACTGAAACTATTAAGTTTAATACGTCATAATTTCTGGCCAATCCCTCCCTCACTACTGCCTGCCGCGCTTTGTGCCCTGACTGCCCACCTGCACTAGACACATAATGTCAGTACTCACAATTTTGTTTGTTTTGTTTTTTGAGAAGGAGTTTCGCTCTTGTTGCCCAGGCTGGAGTGCAATGATGCAAACTCGGCTCACTGCAACCTCTGCCTCGCGGGTTCAAGCGATTCTCCTGCCTTAGCCTCCCAAGTAGCTGGGATTACAAGCGCCCGCCACCACACCTAGCTAATTTTTGTATTTTTAGTACAGACACAGTTTTGCCATGTTAGCCAGGCTGGTCTTGAACTCCTGACCTCAGGTGATCCACCTGTCTTGTAATCTCAAAGTGCTGGGACTGCAGGTGTGAGCCACCCCACCTGGCCACAATTTTTTTTTAAAGGGGGTCTTGCTCTGTTGCCCAGGCTGGAGTGCAGTGGCGCAACCTTGGTTCATTGCAGCCTTGACCTCCCGGGCTCAAGCAATCCTCCCACCTCAGCCTCCTAGTTGCTGGGATAACAAGCGTGGGCCACTGGGCCCAGCTCTATACTCATAATGTGACAATTATGTTTTTATTTTCCCAGAAACTCAAAAAATAAGTTCAGGTGACCCCTGGAGACCCCACCCCAGAGTCATTCTGAGAGTACCAACCCTATTTAATGAGATACCTGCATTCAACTCACACCTTCTCCCACAACCAACCCTTCAGCAAGTCGCACTTCACCCAATGAGGAGGGGCTTTTGGCTGGGCCTAAAGAGCTGGGCCGAGACCCCATGAGGTTACATCTCCCCCGACGTCCCCAAGGCTGAGGGTGGGTGTGTCGGTCAGGAGTCGTCGTCTTTGTGAGCCCGCCCTGGCGGGGAGGAGCTGCCTGGCTCAGGCCTCGCCCACCCGGAGGATCTTGGGGCTGGTCTGGGTCAGCTCCTGAGATGTGACCACCCGCCCCACCGGGCCCCCCAATCCCTTCCTACCACTGCTTGATCCGGCTCAGCCAGGAGGTGTTTGCAGCAGCTCTTTCTGAAAGTCCAGCCATCTGTTACCTGCGTTGCTTCCTGGGGAGGGATAGTCCACCTCGGAGCACTCGGAGACCCGGTAATAGTGCTCCGCGGAGCCTGGGCTGTGCCCCGCGTTGACTGCCTCATCCTCCGAATCCCAAGTAAGGAAAAAGGACGACCCTCTCTCGGTGAGTCTCACTGGGGTGCTGACCTGGAGTGAACCCTGCCTGCTTAGGGCTCCTGGCCCAGCGCTTGTCCTTTTTCAGGGCGGATGCGGTGAGATCCCTGCTGGGGTGAATGTTTTCCCTGGGAGAGGGCCGTGCACTTCACAGCTGCTGAGTCCCCTCCCTAGGATCCAGGGAGGCACTCGCTACTCCTCTCCATTCTGTGTTTTAGATGCCAGCTGCATGAGAGAAGGGACCCACCTTCTCGTCCCCCGCCTGGAAGAGAAAGAGCTGGCATTGCGCAGGAGAGGGCTGGACATGTCTGAGGCACTGCCCTGCCCGGACAAGGAGGCCCCCACCGCAGGCTGCAGGCTGGGGGCCCTGTATTGGGCCTGTGTCCACAATGATCCCACTCAACTCCAAGCCATACTGGATGGCGGGGTCTCCCCAGAGGAGGCCACCCAGGTGGACAACAATGGGAGGGTGAGATGTCCTGGCTTTCCAGGACAGCTGGGGGCATCTCTGCATCCCCACGACACCGTCCTGGCCTGGCTCCCTGAGAGGGGTTCAGGGGCAATATGCCCCGCAGTCCTTAGGAGGAAGGGAATGGTTGAGGGTGGGTCTTCACAGGGCTTGGGGCAGACTCTGGGACAGATGTGGGTTTAGAGGGCACAAGGGGCCCTGAGGAGGCCCAGGGGAAAGCAGGGGATCTGAGCTGCCCCTCCCTCAGACAGGCCTCATGGTCGCATGCTACCACGGCTTCCAGAGTGTTGTGGCCCTGCTCAGTCAATGTCCTTTCCTTGATGTGAACCAGCAGGACAAAGGAGGAGACACGGCCCTCATGTTGGCTGCCCAAGCAGGTGTGAGGCTGCTGTACCCCACTTTCGACAGCCCCCCTTTTATGCAGACAGGGCCTCAGTCCCACCCTTGTTGCATGGTGTTCTGTCGTGCTGGGTGGAGGGTGGGTTGGCAGCTTCATCACCCCGTTTCCTGGGGACCAAGCTTACCCTTGCTGCCCTGCAGGCCACGTGCCTCTGGTGAGTCTCCTGCTCAACTACTACGCCGGCCTGGACCTGGAACGCCGGGACCAGCGGGGGCTCACGGCGTTAATGAAGGCTGCCATGCGGAACCGCTGTGAGTGCGTGGCCACCCTCCTCATGGCAGGTGTGTGGGACCTGGACCGGGGTGTGTGGCCTCCAGTCCCTCCTCCAAGCGTGCCCACCAGACACTAAGTCAGCTGTGATTCTTTGCAGAGAGGAGAGAGGTGGAGATGGAGGATCAATCTAGTTCATCTTCCTAGAGGTGGAGAGCATGCTTTGGGCTTCGTACAATCAACCCAGTCCTGCTGTTGATAGCTCAGACATTGTGTGCGGAGGTCCCAGGAAGGAAAGTGTGGGAGGGGAAACTAGCCCAGCTGGAAAAGTTAACACGAAAAAAGGCTAGCATCTGGAACCAGCCCCTGTTCCTAGCTGAGCGGCTTCCCTCTCTCTGGGCCTCATCAGTATCGTGAGGGTGTTAGCTTTCCCTGGGATGACCTCCAACTCTGACAAGCCAGGCTTCCAGGGGACCCAGGCAAGAGTCGTCCAGGCCTGTGGCTCTGTGGGGTCGTTCAGGGGGAGGTGTGGTGAAGTCTACATTGTCCATGGAGTTGTTTGGGGGCCCTTCCTCCCCACAGTGGGGCTGCCCTCTGCTGGTCACTCTGGGGGACCCCTGCCTCCACTTTTCCCTTCCCCACCCACCTCAATGGGTTTGGAATGGAAAAGGAGTATAGGAAAAAGGAGGGCGCTCTACACCTTTTGCTTCGCCTCAGAGTGACTGCTCCCCCACAAGCCCAAGATAGGAGAGGGAGATGGTGAGAAGAGAAGAACCAGGAGAGGGAACCAGCTGACCATCCCCACCCACCTGCCCCAGAGGGTGCCGCTGAGGCCTCTGCCTGTCCTGGGCAGCCTGTACCGCTGCTCTGCCCAGCTCCTTGGACTGAGGAGATCCCTATTCTGCCCCAGGTGGAGCCCCACAGTAGGTCTCTCTGAAGTCTTTTCCCCTCTCTGGACCTAAGTGTCTTAATCTCTCTTAAACAGGAGGTTGCAACACAGGCGTCCCTGATTCCACCTTCAATGGCATGGGACTCTATGGCTTTGAATGTAACCCATATCAGTCTTGCTCCTAAAGAATCTGCCCTTCCGCAAATCACCAACCCCTATCCTGCCCCTTGTCACTCCCTGTGCCCCTTCCCAGGTGCTGACCTGACAGCAGTCGACCCTGTTCGGGGCAAGACGGCCCTGGAATGGGCAGTGCTCACCGACAGTTTCGACACCGTGTGGAGGATTCGGCAGCTGCTGAGAAGGCCCCAAGTGGAGCAGCTTAGCCAGCACTACCAGCCCGAGTGGCTGGCCTTGTCCGGGCTCGTGGCTCAGGCCCAGGCCCAGGCCCAGGTTGCCCCTTCACTCCTAGAGCGGCTGCGGGCTACCTTGAGTCTCCCCTTTGCCCTGTCTCCTCAGGAGGGGGGTGTTCTGGACCACTTTGTGACTGCCACAACCAGCCTGGCCAGTCCTTTCGTCACCACTGCCTGCCACACTCTGTGCCCTGACCACCCACCTTCCCTGGGCACCCGAAGCAAGTCCGTGCCAGAGCTGCTAGGCAATGCCCCGCCCCCTCCCCTGGTTCCCCAGTCCCCACCAGGGAGTCCCCAGAGGTCCCCTTGGGTCTTTGTCCCCTACCAGAGCCCTCAGGGCATGTTGAGCAAGTGCCTTCAGTGGCTACAGCCCAGGGATAGCACCAGCCCCAGGCCCCAAGTCCCCAAGATCCTTCTCTCCAAGGCATCCTCATCGCCCCACCAGTGCTGGCCAAAGCCCAGTCCTGCGGGACATCAAAGTCTGGCCCTTCCTCTCTGGCGATACCAGGAGCTCAGGATAGAGAAGAGGAAACAGGAGGAAGAGACCAGAATGGCACAGAAGTAGGGGAAGATGGGATAGGACAGGCTGGGAACAGGTAATCAGGCCCCTTCCCAGGCTTCTTTCCCCTCCGGAGTGCCTCTGGCCTCCCCATCCACCTCTGCCTAAGTAAATCTGCTCTCAACCTATATACATACAAGGTCATTCATTCCAGCATTGTTTGCAAGAGTGAAAGAGTGGAAACACCCGAAGTGTCCATCAGTAAGGGACTGGCTAGATTGGTTATGGATATAACTGCTGTCTACCCTTACAGTGCATACTCTACAGTGTTTGTAAAATAAGACGAAGGAAGCTGTTTATATTCTGATACAAAACTGCCATCAAGATATATAAAGTAAAAATTACTAAGGAGTGGAACAGTGTACATGGCGTATTATCATTTGTCGAAGTAAAATTTTCACGAAGATAAACATGACTAAGATAAATATATAGTGAGTGCCAAGATTTATTTCACTACTTAATGAGTGAATCAGCAAGATAGATCAAAAAAAGAAATGAAAAGCCATTATTGACAATCAGTGAAAAAATGAATGCTGGAATAAGATTGGAAAAAGTTAATTCACACCTGGCAATAAAGCCAAAACCATTTTTATTTTTTTCTACTAGACCAAAATAATTTGCCACTTATCAATCTTTAACAGGTTAATCTGTCCTTTTAGAGAGCCCGGTCCTTATCAACAGTAAATATTAATAGCATGTCAAACAAAGTTAACTTCCCCTAGCTGACCCATAGGTGGGGTCATTAGCCAATGATCTAAAATATCTTTGAAAGGGCACTAGCTTTTTTTTTTTTTTTTTGGCCTTATTTACAGGTTTTGGATATTTTTCTCAGCACTTTTGTTGTGTAAATATATTTGCTTGTATGTTTACAATAACGATAGCAACTATTTAGAGGGTGCTTACTATTTATAGTAACACATTTAACCCTCCCAGTAATCCTGAGGATTTTATTTTTGAGGACATGAGGCACAGAGAAGCTAAGGAACTGCCTAGGTCCCACAGCTAGACACTGGCAGAACTCAAGATTGAGATCTAGCCATCCAGTGTGGCCTGCAGGCTTTTAACGCTAACCTCCAACATGGTACTGGAGCATCCCTGGAAAGAACACAGTAGTGTTATCCAGAAAAGGACTAAACAGATTTATTCACATTTCTTTAATTTTTTTTTTTTTTTTGAGACAGAGTTTTACTCTTGTTGCCCAGGCTGGAGTGCAGTGGCATGATCTCGGCTCACTGCAACCTCCACCTTCTGGATTCAAACGATTCTCCTGCCTCAGCCTCCTGTGTAGCTGGGATTACAGCCATGCGCCACCATGCCCAGCTAATTTGTGCGTTTTTAGTAGAGACAGGGTTTCACCATGTTATTCAGGCTGGCCTCGAACTCCTGACCTCAAGCAATCTGCCTGCCTTGACCTCCCAAAATGCTGGGATTACAGGGGTGAGCCACCGTGCCCAGCCCTAATGTCCTTTTTCTATCCCAGGATTCTATCCACAATCCCCTGTTACATTTCGTCATCACATTCCCCAGAATCCTCTTGACTGTGACAGTTTCTCAGACTTCCCTTGTTCCTCATGATCTTGACAGTTTTGAGTCGTTTTGGTCACGTATTTTGTGCATGTCTCTCAATTGAGGTTTGTCTGATTTTTTGTTGGTGTGTGTGTGTGTGTGTGTGTGTGTTTGATAGAGATGGTGTTTTACCCCGTTGCCCAGGCTAGTCTCGATCTCCTGAGCGAGCTCAAGTGATCCGCCTGCTTTGGCCTCTCAAAGTGCTGGGATTATAGGTGTAAGCCACCATGCCTGGCCTGTCAGATGTTTTTCCTATGATTAATGTAAGACTGGGTCTTTGGGTTTTCAGAAGGGAAGATTCCAAACAGAGGTAATGTTTTCCTCACATCATGTCAAGGGAGGCATATACTGTGAACATGACTTACCACTTGATATCGACCTCAATCACCTGGCTCACGTAGTTTGCCGGTTTTCTCCACTGTAAAGTTCCTCTTTTTCCCCCCTCTCTGCACTGTCATCTTTGGAAGGAAGTCTTATACAAGGTCCACACTAATGGAGTAGGGAGTTACACACCATCTCCTTGAGGGTAGAGTATCTAGATAAATTACGTGGAATTCTGCACAGAGCGTTTTGACTTTCTAATTATGTCTACCAAATTTTGAAACATTAAAAAATAAATCCACTCTTTGAATAGGGAAAATACACCCCCCCACACACACACACACACACTGAGATGAAAATGACTAATAGGGTCAGATGATACATGATTTCTCCCAGAAGAGCTCTGAAGGCCACTATGGTGGACTGGAAGGGTTTCAAGGGTAACTTTGCTGTCTGCCACCTGTTTGATCCTGAATAAGGCACTTAAGTTTCTCTTGCCTCGGCTTTCACGTCTGTTAAATGGAGAAAATGGAAAGATCCACTATTGGAAGGATCCACTAGCTAGTATGGGTGAAACAGTTCCATAAACTGTAAAGTACTATTAAGAGGTGAGATATTAAGGAGGAACCCCAGGGAAGTGAGTTGGATTAAACTGCTTCAGGGCCTCCAGGATGGAGCTAGAATTCTTTCCTCCCCATCCACTGCTGAAATCATGACATAGGAAGCCAGCCTTGGCACTGGACATCATAGACAGAGAAAGAAGCTACATCGATAGTCGTGGAACAGCATCGTGGCAAAATGCCTCCCTGGGAGTTGGCCTGTGACCTCGGACAAGTTACTTACACTTTCTCAGCCTCACAGGTGTCACATGCAGAATAGATGTAAGAGTTACATGTTCATCATAGGGCTGTTATTAAGAATTGAATGAGATGACGCAGCACTTGGCATCATACCTGGCCTTATCTATATCTATATCTTTATCTATATTTTTTTGAGACAGGGTCTTGTTCTGCCTCTCAGGCTGGAATGCAAGGTTGTGATCATGGCTCACTGAAGCCTTGAACTCCTGAGCTCAAAGGATCCTCCTGCCTCAGCCTCCCGAGTAGCTGGGACTATAAGCATGTACCACCATACCTGGATAACTTTTTAATTTTTTCGTAGCGATAAAGTCTCACTATGTTGCCAAGGCTGGTTTTGAACTCCTGAGCTCAAGCGATCCTCCCACCTCAGCCTTCCAAAGTGCTGGGATTATAGTTGTGAGCCACCACGCCTCGCCCATTCTTCCTTCCTTCCTTCCTTCCTTCCTTCCTTCCTTCCTTCCTTCCTTCCTTCCTTCCTTCTTTCCTTCCTTCCTTCCTTCCTTCTTTCTTTCTTTTTTCTTGAGATGGAGTCTCATCTCTATCACCCAGGCTGGAGTACAGTGGCTTGATCTCAGCTCACTGCAACCTCCACCTCCTGGGTAGCTGGGATTACAGGCATGCGCCATCGCACCTAGCTAATTTTTGTATTTGTAGTAGAGACAGGGTTTCACCATGTTGGCCTGGCTGGTCTTGAACTCCTGACCTCAGGTGATCCACCTGCCTCAACCTCCCAAAGTGCTGGGATTACAGGTGTGAGCCACTGCGCCCGGCCTCCATGTTCTTATTTAATCTGCACAGCCTTCCTATTTTGCAGCGGAGGAAATTGAGGCTATAAAGTTTAGGCAATTTGCCTGATGTCACCAGTTGGTAAGTGGCAAAGCGGTGCTTGGAGCTCAAGTCTGTGAGATTCCAAAGCCCACGCTCATTCCACTGCAGCAGGTGGCATGTGCTTACAGCCAAGGAGGATTAAACTTTGAGCCTCTGATTCTTTGAGCCTCTCCCTCCACCTCCAATCTGCTCAGGGGCGACTACTGTACCTTCAAGGGCAGGGAACTAGCCCTCTGTTGTTCTCTTGGCCCCTCTGTTCTGGCCGGGGTGCATCTGGTGGAACCCACAGTAATGCCTGGGTTCCAGGTTGGAGCATGTTTTCCAGCAGAGGGAGCCTCTCTGCCTTGGAGAAGACCCACCCCTCCAATCCCTGGCCATCTCCAGGGCAGTTAGAGTCCCCAGACTTCACTCTAGCAACTCCCCCTCTCAGGCCAAGCCATTTCTCTCTAATCCTCTAATAGCTCCTAACAATAGCCTTCTCTCCTCCATCCCTTCAGGCTGATCAGAGGGAGAGAAGCCTCGAGGCCTGGAGTTGCTCTGGCCTGTGCCTCCCAAAGTCAACCTCTTCTCTAACATCCCTGCCTCCCCCTCCCTCAGCTGCTGAGGCTTCCGAACTCAGTTCCTGTCAGCAGAGGCCAAGAAATCCATGGTGAGGCCCCTGGCTGTGCAGAATGCAGGCACTACAAAGCCTTTGGAGTCAGACAGACCTGGGTTTCAGTCCTGGCTCTGCCTCTTCCAACCTGAGTGTCACCTTGTGTGTAACATCAGATGATGAGACCGTAATCGCTGCCGCCCAGGGCTGTCTGTAGCCCAAGCAGTGAGGGGTATGAGAAGCACCGCCTGGCACATGGTCAGGGCATGGTGGGTCAACAGCAGCCTGGGATTGTACCTGAGCAGCAGGTGGGGAGGGAACAGCCCAGGGTGCAGCTCTGTGGAGGAGGCTGGTGGATGTGCCCTTGGGGCCGCATGGCCTGCCCTGTGATTCTAGGATACTATTCTGGTGGCCCAGGAAATGAAAACACACGTCTCTGCATCCCCTACCCTAGGCCCACTCCCAGCCCACCTCGTCACCACATGCTGGTGGCTGGAGGAGCTGCTCCCGGAGTGTGTACATGTCCTCCCTCCACCTGGTAGGCAGGGAGCTCCTATACGTGGGACTGCAGAGTTGGCTTTCCTGACACACACTGGGATGTCAGCCAGGCTTGTGGAGACTGCTGGGGAACCCTACTCACTCCCGTGTGGGCAGGGACCATGTCTGTGTCCCTAGCCCCTGGCTCAGCATGGTACCCATCCCAGGCTCAAAACATGTGCATAGGGAAGAACCTTGTTCAGGCTCCTGTAAGGTCCTGGATGCTCAGAGGGGCCTTTATCATCTCCCTCCTTCTCTCAGGGGCCGCTCTTATCCATGGACCAGCAGTGGGCATTCCAGGGCATGCCCCAGGAAGCCTCTTGCCAGAAAACGGCAAGGGAGTACATATATGTAGGGAGGACAGAGGACTCCAGGTGGGGAGTCCTCCAGGTGGTCTGTGTCCTCTTTTCTCCATACTGGGGAACCTGGACAGGATGTCCCCTCTCCAGCAGTCACACTTTCCAAATGGTTGGGGCCACACATGCATCATCTACCACATCAACTACCAAGCTAGCCACACCCTCACCCTGGCCTGTCTGGACCTTCCCCTTACCAGATCTCAGCTGGTCACACTGAGAGAGACCTAACTGGCCACAGCTCACACAGAAGTTTACATCTGCTCTCCTCTCACCTTTCCTTCAGGGAGACCTTTTCATCGCGAGGAAAATACCCAGATCTGAAGGAGAGGGCTTGAGGACAAGGTTTAGGCCCTCCTCAACACCCCTGCTCCTGCCAACTTCTACTCCAGAAGGTTGGACAGACACATGCCGACAAGCCGTCAGCGAGGGGTTTACAGGCACGGACATCTGCACAGCCCATTGGTCCACAAACACCCAGCTGCACGTAGTGGGGCCTCGCATGCAGGCACACATATACACACTTGGTCACATAGGTGCACAAACACTCACTGACCAGGAAAAAATAAAACAGCCCCCTTTTCCCTAGATTCCTGGCCCATGCCCTGCTCTGCCCTGTCTGCCCCACAACACTGCATCCATTGCCCCAGCCATTCAGCACCGAAAATTGCCTGTGTGACGGGTTGGAGTTTCATGGTCCATCTATCGGAGCAGGAGTTGGGGTGCTGGGGGCCCCAGGCCCTGCCCTTAAGTCCTTCCTTCAGAATTTGGCGTCCTCCTTAACTGTGAAGGGCTATGATGCCTCCAAGGGAAAGGAGAGCTGTAAGCAGGTCTAAACTTCACTCCTTCTTTGTTCCTATTTACTCCAGACCCACCTTGGATACTCTTGACCTCTATTTCCTACATCTATGCCAGTGCCCTGCTTCTGGGGGAAAAGGGGCAGAGGCCTGTGAATTTGGGGGTCCTGGAAATAAGCACTCACCTGAGAGCCCTCAGTCTCAGGCCCTCTGGTCCTGAGAAGGGCAGAGCCTGGGCACGGATGCTGGAGGGGTGGGAACGGGGCAGGATTTATGGCATTTCCCCTCCAGCTGGAAACAAAGGCAGATTCCTGTGTCCAGCATGAGCAATCCGGTCCCACCCGCCGGAGTGGCTGGAGTTGAAGGAAATCCCGCTGGCTCTGACCTCTCCCAGACATGCAGCCCCTCTTCCAAACATTCTTTCCCAGCCGGGGCCATTACCTACTCTTAGATGCTGGGGACCTTTTCTGGTCCACACTGGGGATGGTCACCTTAATACCTCAAACTCTCTCCCCAGGCGGTAAGGGTTCTCTCAGCAGCACCCAAGAGCCTGCCAGGCTCCCACCCCCTTGCCAGTCAACTCTGCCCTTCCTCATCCAAGCAAACTCAGGCCTTGCTGTTCATTGGAGTGGGGAAGTCTTGATGCCTCCAGGAACTCCTATGCCATCTGGAATGCTCAGCACGGCCGTCAGAGCATCTTCACCTTCAGGAGTTTCAGCTGAACGCCCCCCATAACAAGATGGTTCATCTTAGGTGATTGATATGTCTTCCCTCATTGCAGCTCAGGGAAGCGCAAGGTGCCACTATCCTCAATCAGTACAGTCAAGAGATACTTTCTAATACCGTAAATAGGAAATAGAGTTTGGGGTATATTACTTAAATTTATAAAATTATAATATAGGCTGGGCGCGGTGGCTCACATCTGTAATCCCTGCACTTTGGGAGGCTGAGGTGGGCGGATCACAAGGTCAAGAGATCGAGACCATCCTGGCTAACATGCTGAAACGCCGTCTCTACTAAAAATACAAAAAATTAGCTGGGTGTGGTGGCGTGCACCTATAGTACCAGCTACTTGGGAGGCTGAGGCAGGAGAATGGCATGAACCTGGGAGGCACAGCTTGCAGTGAGCCAAGATCGCACCATTGCAATCCAGCCTGGGCGACACAGCGAGACTCCGTCTCTAAATAAATAAATAAATAAATAAATATCAATAATTAGAGGGAGAAGAGGCCAAGGTGGGAGGACCACTTAAGCCCAGGAGTTCAAGACCAGCTGGGCAACATAGCAACACCTCATCTCCACAAAGAATTAAAAAATTAGCTGGGCATGGTGGTGCATGCCTGTAGTCCCAGCTACTTGGGAGGCTGAGGTGGGAGGATCACTTGAGCCAGGGAGTTTAAGCCTGTAGTGAGCCATGACCTCGCCACTGCACTCCATCCTGGATGACAGAGTACACAGTGAGACCCCGTCTCAAAAACAAAACAAAACAAAACAAAAATTAGAGAGAACCTAAATGGCCTAAATCCTGAACCTTTTAAATCTAGAGACGGCAGTGTACACATATTACTGAGGGTTTGTTCAGGTAAATGTCAAAAAAACTAGTATCTGGAAATTTGAGACAATGATTGGCCCTAGCAACGCAGTCTGGGGATGGGTACGGTTGCTTCTCATTATAAACTCTTCTGCAAAGTTGTATTTATTTTACTCTGAACTTATCTGGGATTCTTTCAATTTTTTTCAAAATGGATGCCTCCTTCTTTGCAGCCTCTTCAGGGGCTATATTCATCTGTATCATAACCTCTCATGTAGCCAGTAGTAGAAAGGGCAATATGTATTATTCGTCTTTGAGCAGACAAGGAAATAGAGGCTCCTCCACTGTGTACAGCCAAGCCTCAGGTCTCCTGACTCCTGGTTCAGCGCCCTTCCTCCTAGCCCACACCTCTGCCCCCTCCCTCCACACAAACCAGTGTCCCTGTGGGTTTTACAGTCGGCTGGTTGAGGGCTTTTGCACATACTTTGCTTAGTTTGAGAATGTGGTAGAGAAGGAATTATCAATCTTTTCCTACAGGAATGAAAACAGGCTCACACACAGGTGTTCCATCTCCAAGTCTGAGCTCTTTGCACTAACTCTCCTCTTCCTCAGTGCTGAGGCCAATTTGGAGGGTGACAGTCGAAGCCTATAGGAAGCCTGCAGGGAACGGCAACGCGGAGCTCACTGAACTGCCGGGCAGGCAGCGCTGAAACAGCTTCTCCACAGAGACCAGGCTTCAGGCCCACCTACCTCCATGTCATTGTGTGGGCACCATCCAACCTTAAGACTCTCCTACCCTGACGTGGCATCCCTTCCTCAAGAGGTTCCATCCTGAGAAGAGTCATCCTAAGGGCGGGGGTGGGAGGGGAGTGGACAAGCCCATGGGGAGATCTGGAAGAGCTGGAGAGGAAGAGGAAGATGACTTGGCGGCTCAAAGTCTGGGAATCTGCCAGCCTCTTCCTGAGTCGCCGGGCAGAGCTCTGGCTACCCCCCATCCTCCCCAAACCTAGGCACCAGCCAAACTGTCTTTTTTACCTGAGTTCTAGTGACCAGTTCTGGGACCAGCTAGTATTCCCGAATCTTAGAGCCAAAAGAGAGCATCTAAGGCAGGCAAGGACCTTCAGGATTGTCTGGTCGAAACCCCTCAGTGTACAGAGGAGGAAACTGAGGCCCAGATAAATGATTCAGGCTTGGAACCCAGGGCCCATGTCTCACGGTTTATGCTCTTTCAGGACACAATCATGCTTTCTGCCCTGAGCTGAAGAAGACCTGGAGAGGTCATTTCTTCTCACTTTTCCTCCAGGCAAAACCCAGACTCCATTTGCCCACAAAACTGGTCATCTCCCCTATGTGTTGAATAGATGGATAAATGGAATTTACAGACATCTGTCCCACTTCTCCCCTAAAGGAGACCCACAGTTCTTCCTCCTTGGGTACCCTGCTCTACTGTTTTCATGTTTCTTTTGTTTAAAAAATCCCTAGGTTGGCTGGGTGCGGTGGCTTACACCTGTAATCCCAGCACTTTGGGAGGCCGAGGTGGGTGGATCACCTGAGGTCAGGAGTTCGAGACCAGTCTGGCCAACATGGTGAAACCCCGTCTCTACTAAAAATACCAAAAAATTAGCCAGGCCTGGTGGCTCATGCCTGTAATCCCAGCTATTTGGGAGGCTGAGGCAGGAAAATTGCTTGAACCTGGGAGGCCGAGGTTGCATTGAGCGGTGATCGTGCCACTGCACTCCAGCCTCCAGCCTGGGCAACAGAGCAAGACCCTGTCTCAAAAACCAAAAAAAAAAAAAAAAGAAAAAAAGAAAAAATCCCTAGCTTATCTGATAGAATTCTCCCACCCTGCAATTTCAGTGGAGCAAAGCCCATCTCATGCCCTGCTAGTTTTCCTCCCTTGTTGTTTCTCCTTACCCTTCCTGGTGCAGAACCAGCTATATAATTTGTGAGGCCCAACGCTGAATGAAAATGCTGAACCCTTTGTTCAAACATCATTAAGAATAGCATTAAGAGGTGGCTTAGCGTGCGGGCTCCGGTGGCAGCAAGTTCGAAACCCCCTCCTGCTCCACTTCGGTTCTCGCTCCTCCGGCCCTTGGGCCTCGAAATACCAGTCCCCGGCAGTTCGTTGTGCATTGCGCTCTCCCCGCCACCAGGATGCCGGTGACCGGGAAGGATCTGGCAGAGGACGCGCCGTGGAAGAAGATCCAGCAGAACACTTTCACACGCTGGTGAAAGGAGCACCTCAAATGTGTGAACAAATGCATTGGCACTGACCTGAGCGACGGTCTGTGGCCCATCGCGCTGCTCGAGGTGCTCAGCCAAAGCACATGTACCTCAAGTACCAATCAGCAGTCCACCTTTCGCTGGATGCAGCTGGAGAACCTGTCCATGGCGCTCGAGTTCCTGGACGAGGAGAGCATCAGGCTCACGTCCATCGACAGCAAAGCCATTGTGGATGGGAACCTGAAGCTCATCTTGGGTCTGGGGTGGACGCTGATCCTCCACTACTCTGTCTCCATGCCTGTGTGCAAGGATGAAGGGGATGGTGATGCCAAGAAGCAGATGCCAAAGCAGAGGCTGCAGGGGTGGATTCAGAACAAGACCCCCTACTTGCCCATCACCAGCTTTAACCAGAACTGGCAAGACAGCAAAGTCCTGAGAGCCCTGGTAGACAGCTGTGCTCCAGGTCTGTGCCCAGAATGGGAATCCTGAGACCCACAGAAGCCTGTGGATAAATCAGGAGAAACCATGCAGCAGGCAGACGATGGCTGGGTGTCCCACAGGTCACCACTCCTGAGGAAATCATTCACCCGGATGTGGACGAACACTCAGTTATGACTTACCTGTCCCAGTTCCCCAAAGCCAAGCTCAAGCCAGGGGCTCCTCTCAAACCCAAACTTAACCCGAAGAAAGCCAGGGCCTATGGCAGAGAATTGGAGCCAAAGAAGCAGACAACCTGAAAATGCCAGTGGGCACAAACATAAAAAGTGCCAACAAAAGCTGCCCTCTCCAGCCAGAAGACCAGGAAAGAGCAGCCCAATGAGGCAGAAAACTTTTAAACAATCACTCCACTCCCCGGGAAGGTGTCAGTAGAGGCCACGGGGGAGCAGTAATGAGGCAACTCCTACTCCCTCCAGCAGAACTCCCACTCCCACGTGCCAGTAATGAGCATCAGTAGAGGTTGAAAGGAGAACCTAGACTTCTTCCCCCACTGTAACGAGATGTGTACCCTCTCCTGTCTTGCCAGAATGGTATCATAAAACGCCAGCTATAACAGAACATTTACGGAAGACTCAGAGTTTCATTACATGATACCCCAAATATCCAGTTTCAAAAAAAAAAATCACTTGTCATACCAAGAACCAGAAAGATCTCAAACTGAATGAAAAAGACAGTTGATGCCAACACTGAGATGATAGAGATGTTAGAATCATATGACAACAATTTTAAAGTGGCCATTAGGCCGGGCGCGGTGGCTCAAGCCTGTAATCCCAGCACTTTGGGAGGCCGAGATGGGTGGATCACGAGGTCAGGAGATCGAGACCGTCCTGGCTAACACCGTGAAACCCCGTCTCTACTAAAAAAATACAAAAAACTAGCCAGGCGAGGTGGCGGGCGCCTGTAGTCCCAGCTACTCGGGAGGCTGAGGCAGGAGAATGGCGTAAACCCGGGAGGCGGAACTTGCAGTGAGCTGAGATCCGGCCACTGCACTCCAGCCTGGGCGATAGAGCGAGACTCCGTCTCAAAAAAAAAAATTAATAAATAAAGTGGCCATTAAACAAAGGCTTCAGTCGCTGGGCGTGGTGGCTCACGCTTGTGATCCCAGCACTTTGGGAGGCTGGGGCGGGTGGATCACCTGAGGAAAGGAGTTTGAGACCGGCCTGGCGGACATGATGAAACCCCATCTCTAGTAAAAAATGCAAAAAATTAGCTGGGCATGGTGGTGGGTGCCTGTAATCCTGGCTGCTTGGGAGGCTGAGGCAGAAGAATCACTTGAACCCAGGAGGCAGAGGTTGCAGTAGGCCAAGGTCACGCCATTGCACTCCAGCAGCCTGGGCAGGAAGAGTGAGACTCTATTTCAAAAAAAAAAAGGCTTCAGTAAGCAATTAAGAACAATCATGAAACAAATGAAAAAAATAAAAAATCTCAACAAAGAAATAGAATGTCCCAGCAAAATAATAATAAAAATTTAGGAGATATAAAGAACCAAATGGACATTTTAGAACTGGAAATTTCATTAACTGAAATAAAAACTCATTGGATGAGTGCAACAGCAGGGTGGAAAGACAGATAAAAGAATCCTTGAACTGGACAACAACTGGTTGTTTTGTTTTGAGATGCAGTTTTGCTCTTGTCACCCAGGCTGGAGTGCAATGGCGTGATCTCGGCTCACTGTGGTCTCTGCCTCCCGGTTTGGGGCGATTCTCCTGTCTCAGGCTCCCTATTAGCTGGGCTTGCAGGTGCCCGCCACCATGCCCGGCTATTTTTTTGTGTTTTTGGTAGAGACAGGGTTCCACCATGTTGGCCTGGCTGGTCTCAGGCTCCTGACCTTAGGTGATCCACCCACCTCAGCCTCCCAAAGTGCTGGGATTACAGGCACGAGCCACTCTATAAGTTTTTTCTATGTTTAAAACTTTTAATTTCATTTTTGCACTTAAAATTTTTTTTTTAAATTAAACACACACATTAGCCTAGGCTTACACAGGGTCATAATCATCATTATCCCTGTCTTCCACCTCCACATCCTGTCCCACTGGTAGGTCTTCAGGGGCAGTAACGTGTGGAACTGCCATCTCCTGTAATAACAATGCCTTCTTCTGGAATACTTCCTGAAGGACTTGCTTGAGGCTGCTTCACAGTTCACTTTTTTTAAAATAGAAGATGCACACTCTAAAATATAATAATAAAAAGTATAGGATATTAAGTACATAAACCAGTAGCATTGTCATTTATCATCAAGTATTGTTTATTGAACATAGTTGTACGCGCTATATACGTTTCTATGGCTGGCAGCGCAGTGGGTTTGTTTATACCAGCATCATCACAAACACATGAGTAATGCGATCCATTACTATGACGTCAGTAAGCAACAGGAATTTTTTGGCTCCATTTATAATCTTATGGGATCATCATCGTATGTGTAGATTATTTTTAACTGAAACTTCATTATGCAGCAAATTACTATATTAGCAAATAAAATTGAGCTATATATAATGAAGAAGTACACATCATAACCAAGTGGGTTTATTCCAGGGATGCAAGGCCTGGTTCACTATTAGAAAATCAGTCAACAGAGACTGGGCACTGTGGCTCACACCTGCAATCCTAGCACTTTGGGAGGCCGAGGTGGGCAGATCACCTGAGGTCAGGAGTTCAAGACCAGACTGGCCAACATGGAGAAACCCCTTCTCTACTAAAAATACAAAATTAGCCGGGTGTGGTAGCAGGCACTGTAATCCCAGCTACTAGAGAGGCTGAGGCAGGAGAATTGCTTGAACCCTGGAGGTGGAGGTTGCAGTGAGCCGAGATCACGCCATTGCACTCCAGCGTGAGCAACAAGAGTAAAACTGTCTCAAAAAAAAAAAAAGAAAAAAAGAAAATCAGTCAATATAATCTACCATATTAACAGACTAACAAAGAGAAATTACACAATTCGTATCAATGGATACAGAAAAGGCATTTGACAAAATTCAATAGCCATCCACGATAAGAACGCAAAAAAAGAAAAAAAGAGGAATGAGGGAACCTTCTCAATCTGATAGAGTGGCTACTACAAGAAATCTACAGCTAACATTATGATTAATAGACTGAGTGTGTTCTCCTAAGAGAAACAAAGCAAGGATGGCTGTTCTGACCACTCTTATTCAACATAATGCTAGAAGTTTTAGCCAGTGCAGTCAGGTAAGAAAAAGAAATAAAAGATAGGCATATTGGAAAGTGAGAAATAATACTGTCTCTATTTGCAGATGCAGATGACTGTCAATGTAGAAAATCCCGAAGAATCCATGAGGGGGAGAAAACCCAAATGCTCCACCCCCTTGAATAAGTGAGTTTCAGCAACGTCACAGTATACAAGATCAATATGTAAAAATCGATTATATTTCTATGTAATTTAATGAACAAATGGATACAAAAATTAAAAATAGCATATCCTGTTTATAATTGTTTTAAAAAAGTGTAAGTGTAATAAAACACATAAAGGACTTAAATGCTGAAAACTATAAAAACATTGATAAATAAAAGAGACCTAAATAAATGGGAAAAAGAAAAAAAGAATATCGTTAAGAATTTTAAGATGGCAACGACAGCACATTAAACCAGGCATGGGTCCCTGTGCATCTGCACAGGTCACACTCCCATGAAGCCAGCCCCTTCCCTAGTATCAAGAGTGATGTTTGAGGCTTGGCGGGGTGGTTTATGCCTGTAATCCCAGCACTTTGGGAGGCCGAGGTGGGTGGATGACCTGAGGTGAGGAGTTCGAGACCAGCCTGTACAACATGGTGAAACCCTGTCTCTACTAAAAATACAAAAATTAGCCAGGCGTGGAGGCGTGCCGGGCATGGAGGCATGCGTCTATAATCCCAGCTACTTGAGAGACTGAGGCAGGAGAAACGTTTGAACCTGGGAGGCAGACCTGAGATCATGCCACTGCACTCCAGCCTGGGCGACACTGAGAGACTCCATCTAAAAAAAAAAAAAAAGAAAAGAAAAGAAAAAGAATGATGCTTGAACTTAATACTCATAGCAGGTCCTGCAAGGTGAAGGTGTCCATTGCCCTGCCTTCCTGACAGACTCCACGTCACCCGCCTTCCACAGATGAGAATCTCCTCCAGGTTTCACCCCACACAGAATCTTCAGGCCTCTGCTTCCTGCACTGTTGGGAAATCCTTCTGAGTATCTACATTGTCCTTTGGGCCTGTTTCCTCTTGTTCTGTCCTCACTGAATATGGGGAACAGCTGGTCCCTCTGAGTAATTAATTCTTGTAGACTTGGACACAGTCTGTAATTCCTTTTCCCTTTTCTCATTGGGATGACTCTCTAGGGCTTTCTCCAACTCTGGATCTCCAACTCTGACACCTCCCCCAGGTTCTCTGTGTGCTTTGGAAGGCATGGGGTTCACAAGAGCCCCAAAGAGCACTAGTCAGGGGCCAGAGGGCTCAGTGCTCCGGGGACATGGGGAAGACTCCAGCACTGATGAACAGACCCCAGCCCCCCTGGGTCTTCTCTTCCAACTCCCAAAATGTACTCTATTTTTATCTGTTTCACAAACTCTGTGCAGATAGTCTTCCATCCCCCGCTGACTGTCAGAAGTGACTCTCAGCTCTCGTCCATCTTGAAGTCTCTGTGCTCAGTGTGCCTCTCACACGGAAGGCTTCCCTTGGGAAGCCCCCACTCTTGCTTCTCAAGACAGAGATCTGGGGATTGGGGGAGGAAAAGGTTGACCAGAAGCCATAGCAGAGCAGGGAGAGAGAGTGTGAAAGACAGACCTGCGGCCAGGCTCCCAGTTCTCCAGCTCATAGAGAGCCCAAGTGGCCGCTATAATCTGAAAGAGCAGATATCGTAATCCCATAGTACTTCCTATTGGCTGCAGGACACTGTTCTGTCCTGACACTGAAATTTGGGTGTGTCAGGGTTCTGGGAATTCACTACGCTCACAACTTGTGAAGCAGCTGCAGGGTGGGGGATGGGGAGGGTTTCAGCAGAGGAAGTGAGGTCAGTCAATAATTGATGCCTGTCTGAGCTTTTAGCCATTATCTCCCCCAGCCTCTATTCCTGTGGAAAGGCGGGGCAGGGCGGGGGGAGGGGTCCCTGGCTCATCTTGTAGAATCCCCATATTAGAGTAAGATACCTTAGAGGTCTACTCCTGCTTCTAATACCCACGTCTTTCCAAGTGTCTCTGAGGCCACCCCCTCCCCAGTCTTTTCATTTATTCATTTAATTAACAAACGCCTTCATTGAGGGCCTCCTCTGAGTCAGGCTCAGCCAGCCAGCATCTTTGCTATGAGCTGAGATAAGCATCATTTCCTTCTATTCTCACAACCACCCTATGAGGCTGGCACCGTTTACTATGCCTATTTAGCAGATGGGGGACTGAAGCATGGAGAGGTGTCACTAGCCTACGGTAACACAACCAGCCTGCATTCCTAGTAGGTAGTTTGACTTCAGAGTCTCTGTGGATAACCAGGAGGCTAGGACTAAGACCAGAGTCCTGCAGGTAGTCAGGTGGTTGGAGCAAAGCAGGGCAGTGAGGTCAGTGCTCCCAGCCTGTGCAGGCACACCAGGAAGAGTCTGTGTCCCCCTCCCCTGCCTATGTGAAGCCATTCTGCTTCCCTCCCCAGCTGCCTTGTGTCAGCAGTGTTCCAGGGAGGCTCCCTTCCCCACCACTATTTAAAGTTCCATTTGCTGGGGTGGGGGCCCAGCCTGGAAGGGGAAGGTCCAAGGCAGCTCCCATCGTGTCCCTCCATTCTGACCGTCCCTGGAGAGGCGGGGGGTGTCTTTGTCACCCAGCTGCACAGCGGCCAGGAAGGGCTCAAACCATCCTCAGGGCTAACCCAAGGCTGTCCCTCTGGGCCTGTATACCCCTGTGCTGAGTGCGGATGGGGAGAGGCTGCTGAAGAGAGGAGGGGACAAATGAGGGATGAAGGGGCCCGAGGGAGGGGACTGAAGGATTTGGGCCAAGTCGGGAGTTCCCTAGGGCGGAGCCGAAACGCATCAGGATTTTGCTAGCCCCAAACTCTGCCCTCACTGCTCAGAGCCTCCTAGACCAAGGACCCGGGCTGAGGGTGGGGTAAGGATAGGTAGTGTCCCTCCCCGTCTCACCCCGCCTGTCCCTTCCTTGGTGGCCCCTTCCCAGCGCCCAGATTCCAGGCGGCCCCTCCGATGCTGCCAGCCATCCCCCTCTACCCCCACCCACTGCTCCGGCCGCCAGACGTTGCCTACAGTCTCGCCTCTGTCTCCCACGGCTATGGGTCCAGACCCCACGGGACTCCCATGGGACCCCCACAGGACCCCCCACAGCCCGAGGCAAAGGCCCGCCCCCTCGGGGAGGCGGATGTGGGAGGTCCGGCCCGGGTGCGGGCCAGCGATCCGGGAGCTGCGGGCTGCTGGTCCGGGAGGCCCCCTTGAGGGGCTGGGAGCGGCGCGGGGGAGGGTCCCGGTCCTGCAGCCCCAGCGAGGGGCGAGCGGCGGCCAGTCGGCGAGCTAGGCAATAAGGAAACGGTTTATTAGGAGGGAGTGGTGGAGCTGGGCCAGGCAGGAAGACGCTGGAATAAGAAACATTTTTGCTCCAGCCCCCTTCCCAGTCCCGGGAGGCCGCTGCGCCAGCCGCGCCGAGCGAGCCCCTACCCGGCTCCAGCCCGGTCCGAGGCCGCGCCCGGACCCCAGCCCGCCGTCCAGCGCTCGCGGTGCAACCGCGGCCGCGCGGTAAGGGGAGGTGGCCCCGGCCCACCGAAGGCTCGCGCCCCGCCACCCGCAGAGCGGGCCCAGAGGTGAGTCGACGTCCGCGGACGGGACCGGGTGGCGGGCGGCCTGACCCCCGCTTCAGTGGGCCGTTCCTTCGGGAGGACCCCAGATTCACCGCAGAATGGTCGCGGTGGGCTTAATTCCAGCTCATTAGAAACGCAAGCTGCCCCTGGCTGACTCCGCACAGCTTACCCATGACCCCACCTGAGACTTGGAGGGGACTGGACGAGACCCCGACTGGAAATCAGAAACTTGGCTCTAAGTCGGGTGACCTGGGGTCAGTGACTTCACTTCTCTGTTCTACCCTCTTCGTAAAATGGGCAGTGGGATTCTTGTCTTGCTCTCCTCACATAGAAGGGACCACACGTCCTCCAGGCGGCTGTGTGGACCTGGAGTGAATGTCCACTTCCACAGCTGTTGAGACTCCCCGCAGAGCTCACCTTTCCCAGACCAGTCCTTCCAGCTGTTGCTTGAGGAATCTGACACTATCATTCCAACCAAGGAGCCTCACCCCTAGCCTTGCATGGTCAGTCATCTCCGTGCCACGACCTTCCTTCAGGATCCAGGCCAAAGGGGATCCCAGTCTCCCTCCAGGCTGGGACCCCAGATTTTTCATCTGCCCTGGAGGCCAGTGCTGTGAAACCCATGGCTGGGCTGGCTGCCCCAGCTCCTGTTTCCTTCTCCAAGGACAGGGGTATAATGGACAGTTTCTCTCACCCTCTCTATGTATGGCCAGCTTCTAGCTGAGTCAGGGTCGGTCCTAATACCTGTTCCCTCACCTGTCCTCCCATTTCATTGGTTTGTTAGAAATAGCTACCGTTTATTGAGTACTAACTATGTAGACACTTAGATATATTTTTTTCTCATGTAATCCTGGTCACAACCTAGTGGAAGAGGAGTTACTATGTCCATCCTACAGAAAAGGAAACAGACATGAATAACTTGTCCAAAACTCCTTGGATGGTGGGGTAAATGGCATGGTTGGGGTCTTGATAACATTTAAGTGCTTACTGTATACTACTTATACTCTTCTAAATAATTTTGCTACATTTTACCTATGAGATAACACTATTATTCCCACTTTACATGTGATGGGAAGCCTAAGCCTCAGAAAGTTTAAGTAACTTGTTTCAAATCTCATGCCTCTAAGAGGCAAAGGCAGGATTTGAACCCAGGTCTCCATGCTCCTGAGCCCACACCCTAACCTCTGTGCTACTCTGTGCTGCCTCCATGGTCTGCCTGAGACCTGAAAATCCAGGCTTGTTCCGCTGCATCACCCCACTGTGAGGGGCTAATAAATCACATGGATGAATTGTAAGGGCAACCCAATATGAACAGCTGGGTCTGGTCCTCTGCTGTTGGGGTAAGGCCTCCTGAAGTGCAGAGTGAGTCCAAAAGGTTGTGCTTGATATGGTGCTTCTCCAGCCCTGTGACAATCACTGCTGTGCTGAGCCACTGCCGTTGATGGGAGTGGGTTTTATCAGTCCTTCAGGTGTGCTGGGGAGAAAAAGATTGATAAGCACCTTTGGGGCATACCACTACTCTGGCTCTCCCCACCTGAGGCTCAGACTTTGACTAAGCCTATGGCAAATTGATGATTTCCCAGCAGCAACACTGTTGGCTGGGGCAACATAGTGAGACCCTATCTCTACTAAAAATAAAACTGGGCATGGTGCCGCACCCCCCTGTAGTCCCAGCCACTTGGGAGGCTGAGGTGGGAGGATCACTTGAGCTCAGGAGTTCAAGGTTACAGTGAGCTATGATTGCACCACTGCACTCCAGCCTGGGCAACTGAGCAAGACCCTGTCTCAAAAAAATAAAAATAAAAACAAACAAAAACGCTGTCTGCATTTAAACAAATCTGAGTAGGGCACCCGTTAATAACAACAGCAGTGGGCAATTTGTTCATGTCCACCGAGACCCATGTCTTTTTCTTCCTTTGAGGAACTCATCTAACCCCAAACAATTGGAGGAATAACAACAACCAAGGAAGGATTTATTATCAGCAATTTAAGTTTATTAAGACACACTCAGTGACTATGGACAGGAAACTTAACATCTCTAAGCCTCGCTTTCCCCCATTGGACTGTTGTGATGATTAAATCAGAAAAACCATTCAAGTTCAGTACTTAGCACATAATTAGTACTCAGAGAAGGTTAACTGTTATTATTAAGTATTTCATAGTGTTTAGCTAACGTTTGAATTTAGTTTAACGTTTGTAATTTCTGGCCAGCAATAGTGATGCTTCTGTCAGCAGGAGATCTTTCACAAAGTTTTGCTTAGAAGTGAAAGGATCCTGCCAGGCCCCAGGAGTCTGTTTGTGCTACAGTCAGATTTTAGGGCAAATCGTAAAGAGTCAGCTCTGAGTTTGAACTGGTCAGGACTCAGCACCCTCCTGTTCTTGACCTCACACTGGGTCCAGTTAAAAATTGGACAGTTCCAATTTTACTCCATCACATTCCCAGGATTAGACCAAAGATGGGTTCTGCAGATGCAGACAGGCCTCACTCCACAGTGTCACCAAGTCCCGGCTTTGGTGTTTACCCTTGGCTGTCCCTTCTCTAGTAGATGGGGAGGATCCTGGGTGGGAGTGAGTGTCCCCTCCCTCTGCATCCCACTCCCACTCACCCAGCAGGGCCCTGTATAGCAAAATGAAAGCAGAGGAACCAGACTTAGCATTGTGCAGGACCCATTTCTCAAAGAGTGGTGCCCACACAAACTGATCAGTTTCCCTGGGAAACTTTTAAAAAATGCATGTTTCTTGCTGATTCCAGGACTGAATCAGAGTCTGGAGTGAGGGTGAAACCAGTGAATATGCTTTACTAATTGAGCACTTTAGGTGATTCTGGTGCGTGATAAAGTAGAAGGCGGGTGGACTGGGGCACGGCCAGAGAACTAGAGGTACGGACAGAGGGTCCTAGAGGAACGCCGGATTTTAGCCTTATTGTTAGCCACTTTTTTCTTCCCACCTCAAAGCAGCTTTCTGGGCTAGCAAAGGCCGCCAAGGATGGCTTCCTGCTAGTACCCCAGTGGGCAGATTCAGCTCCTCTGGGGTGCTCTCTCCATCCCATCCCACCACGGGCCCCGCCACACAGTGCTAGCCAGAGTCCTCACTGGCTGCGGGAGGGGCAAGAGGCAGGAGGTCAGGCAGAGGCTGGGGACACAGCTGCAGCAGCCCAGGGCTCTGTTTCCTCCCCCAGCCTGGGCCTCTGGGGCAGAGGAAGCCCAGGCAGGAAGGCCAGGCGTGCCACCAGCCAGAGAGGCTTATGAAGCCCCCCACCATCCCTGGCCATACTGCCCTCAGAGCCTCAGGATCTCGGGTCTTCGTTTGGCACCATTCTTAAACTATGGGCCTTCTGAAGCCTCTGTGGCCATATGCCCAGCCCTGTGAGGATCACCATGTCATGCCAAAGGACAGTCTCCCTGCCTTGTGCCCTGCCTGAGGATCCAGTCCCCAGAGACACACCTGCACACACGCCGCCATTCAGAAAGTCCTGTTGCTGTCTGACTAGAGTCCTTCTAGCTGCAGCTTTAGCCCATATCTTCTGGTACTAAACCTCTGAGAAATGAAGACTGGGTGGCTTCAGAAGCACTAGTTGGTGTGGGACCTGGATTGGGGACTATCACAGACCAAAATTACTCCCCCTGACACTCTTCAACAAACTTCTGAAAAAGTTCAACCCTAGTCAGCCATGGAAGGTCAAACATTCAGTGTCTAAGTGTGTTTCACTTCCCCTGCCACATCACTGGCCCTCCACCCACCCTTTCCTAGATGGCAAGGGGAGAGAAGGGGGCCAGGGAATGACTCCAAGAGGGCAGCTTATACTCTGGTGAGCTCGCAGAGAGGTTCGTCTACACCTGGCATGACCCGGCGCCCTCCAAGCTTTGCGTGGTTTTTACAGCCTGAGGGCTCCGACATGGGCTGCCACCACTGGATAGGGACGGCGTGGAGAGAGCACTTGACTAGGAGTCTGGAAGCCTGGGTTATACTCCTGCTGGTGCCAGTGAGTCCTATCTGACCCGGGACAAGTCTTCTTCCCTGTATAAGCCTTAATCTTCTCTTCTGTAAAACAAGGAGCTGGATTTTGTGATTCACAGGATGTCCACGTAGAATTCTGTCATGTGGGTGTCCCAGGCACAAGGAACTAAGGGTAGCAAGGAACTAAGGGCATATTTAAATAGCCTCTCCAGACCCTGTGGCTGCTGCAGCCCACCCTGAAAATCTGCCCTTAGATCCCTGCTGTGCGTGACTCCTGCCTGTTCTATCCAGACCCCAATCTAAACAATCTTGATTCCTGTTCCTGGCTTGGCAGGACCCTGAATGGCAGGAAGTGAAGACAGGAGCCTGTTTATGTTTGAGGCAGCCAGGGCTGGGGGGGGGCACTGGGAAAGGGTAGGCAGGGGTGAAGGCTGTGAGGGTGTGGGAAAGAGACACAGAACAGAAGGGGAGCTGCTGGAGAGATGCTCCTTCTACCCCAACTGGGTGCTCCCTGCGGCTCTCCCAACCTGCCTCCAGTCTGAGCTCAGCAGCAGGGGTGCAGAGCTAGGGTTTCCCCAAGCTCTCGGTCACTTAAACATGGCTCTCCACCCTTCACCTCTAACAGGATGGTTTCCATGGGGAAGTGAACCAGGACTTCCCTTGCAGGCCCCGCCCCAAAGCCAGGCGGCAGGGAGTAGGGAGGCGGCCTCCCTGCCTCCCCTCCAAAAAAAACTCTCTGTGATTTCCTCTGGGCAGGAGGGAGCCACGGCCGGCGGCTGTCACGTTTTGTGGCTCTTACTCCACCTCTCTTGCTCCTCTCTGCAGGGACCATGACCTTGGGCTCCCTGAGGAGAGGCCTTCTGATGCTGCTGATGGCCTTGGTGACCCAGGGTGAGTACTGGGGGGGCAGTTAGGAAACAGGAACCTGGATAGAGAAAGGGCTATCTGGGCCCAGATCAGCTCTGCCTGGGGCTGAACTTGAGAAACTGGGGAGAATTTAGGAGCTTGACTGGAGAGTAGAGGATAGTGAGGTTCCATTAAACTCAGCCCCCGATTACCCCAGCCCTCCTTTGCTCTCCTCTTGGTCCAGACCTGCAGGCTGGAGCTCTGTCAGGCTAGGGTGGAAGCCTATATTGGGGTGGAGGGAGAGCAGGTGTTGGCAGGCCAAGCCTGGGAGCGCTCTCAGGACTGGGGCTGGGGGCCCAGCCCAGCCTAGAACTGGGAGAGGAGAACCTAGGAGCCAGGAGGGGACAGAAGCCTGCTTCTCAGTGTCAGCTGCCCTGAGGGGAGGGCTCTGAGGGAAGGATGACTGAGGATGGAAGTAAGGGACCAAAGCTTCAAGGTGTTTGTCTGGGGGGTCAGACGAGAGGGACAATGGGACAGAAATGGGTGTCGGGCTCAGCCTGGGGGAGCTGGGCCCAGAGTGACTGAGCTTCCGGTGTGTCTCCCAGGCGACCCCGTGAAGCCCTCTCGGGGCCCACTGGTGACCTGCACATGTGAGAGCCCACATTGCAGGGGGCCTACCTGCCAGGGGGCCTGGTGCACAGTAGTGCTGGTGCGGGAGGAGGGGAGGCACCCCCAGGAACATCGGGGCTGCGGGAACTTGCACAGGGAGCTCTGCAGGGGGCGCCCCACCGAGTTCGTCAACCACTACTGCTGCGACAGCCACCTCTGCAACCACAACGTGTCCCTGGTGCTGGAGGGTACGTCCAGCTGCCCCAGCACTCCTTCCCCATCCTCTCGGCCGCTGCCCTCCCTTCCCTCCTTTCCTCTCATGCTCTGGCCAATAAAGGGGCTGGGGGCGGGGGGGCGGACAAGACTCTGGCAGAGTGGTCTGCCCGAGGTGGGGGAAGCTGACCTAGTGCAAGCTAAGCCTCAATGTCCCCTCCCCCAGCCACCCAAACTCCTTCGGAGCAGCCAGGAACAGATGGCCAGCTGGCCCTGATCCTGGGCCCTGTGCTGGCCTTGCTGGCCCTGGTGGCCCTGGGTGTCGTGGGTCTGTGGCATGTCCGACGGAGGCAGGAGAAGCAGCGGGGCCTGCACAGCGAGCTGGGAGAGTCCAGTCTCATCCTGAAAGCATCTGAGCAGGGCGACAGCATGTTGGGGGTATGGGCCTGGGGACCTGGGACACAGGGTGGAGGGGGGCAGATAGGAACTGCGGAATCAGAGGGGTCATCCAGAGATTAGAGCCGGTGGGGAGCTGGGCAAGTGAGGAGCTTACAGTGACCCAGCAGGTCCCAGGTTGAGGATGGAGAAGGGGGCTGAGGCTGGTTAGGGCAGCTTTTGAGTGGCCTCTCCATACCCCCAGGACCTCCTGGACAGTGACTGCACCACAGGGAGTGGCTCGGGGCTCCCCTTCCTGGTGCAGAGGACAGTGGCACGGCAGGTTGCCTTGGTGGAGTGTGTGGGTGAGCAGTGGGTGAGCCCGGTGGATGAGGACCAAGGGCTCTCATGAGCCTGGAGGGGTGAGGGAGTTCTTGGCTTCCGGAATCACAGGCAGTGCCAGGCCTGGGTCAGAACTGGAATTCTGCTGGGCAGGGAGTGGGCTGGAGACGGGCCAGGGCTAGGTTCTTTCTGCAGGACCGGGGTAGAACGAGAGGCAGCTGGGGGTGGCCTGCCGCTGGGTTTGGGTCTGTATTAACTTAAACCTAAGGGTCAGGGGTTCTGTGGGTGGGGTGGGCGAGGGAGGCAGCACAGCATCAAGATGAGGGGCTCCTCCAGGGTTCTGTGTGCCCAGTGTGTAACCCTCAGCTTCCCCTCTGGCCATCAGGAAAAGGCCGCTATGGTGAAGTGTGGCGGGGCTTGTGGCACGGCGAGAGTGTGGCTGTCAAGATCTTCTCCTCAAGGGACGAACAGTCCTGGTTCCGGGAGACTGAGATCTACAACACAGTGTTGCTCAGACACGACAACATCCTAGGCAAGGGGAGGGGCCGGCTGTGCCAGGCCTGGAGCTTTGCCCTCCTGCACTCAGGGCTCGAATTCGCAGACCTCCAGACATTAACAGAACCCTGAAGGACTCCCAGCCCACCTGCAGCACCAACCTCTTTTTTTTTTTTTTTTTTGAGACAGGGCCTCGCTCTGTCACCCAGGCTGGGATGCAGTCGTGCAATCTCACTGGAACCTCAATCTCTTGAGCTCAAGCGATCCTCCCACTTCAGCCTCTTGAGTAGCTGGGACCACAGGCATGTGCCACCATGCCCAGCTAACATTTTTATTTTTTGTAGAGACGAGGTCTCCCTATGTTGCCCAGACTGGTCTCAAATTCCTGGGCTCAAGCAATCCTCCTGCCTTGGCCTCCCAAAGTGTTGGGATTACAGGTGCAAGCCACTAAGCCAGGCCCAGACCCAACCCCTGACTCCAGCTCTGTCTCTGACCTAAGCCACATCAGCCCCGACCCCAGACCTAGCTTAGCAGTGACCCAGCCCATTCCCTCTCCCCCAACCCCACCCTGACCCTGACCACTCCAGCCTCCCTTAGCCCCAGCCCCTTGGCTGAGTCACCCGGCCCTTCTGTGCACAGGCTTCATCGCCTCAGACATGACCTCCCGCAACTCGAGCACGCAGCTGTGGCTCATCACGCATTACCACGAGCACGGCTCCCTCTACGACTTTCTGCAGAGACAGACGCTGGAGCCTCATTTGGCTCTGAGGCTAGCTGTGTCCGCAGCCTGTGGCCTGGCACACCTGCACGTGGAGATCTTCGGTACACAGGGCAAACCGGCCATTGCCCACCGTGACTTCAAGAGCCGCAACGTGCTGGTCAAGAGCAACCTGCAGTGTTGCATTGCTGACCTGGGTGAGCCGGGCGGGGCAGGGGCAGGCCCTTCACAGGTGGGCAGAGCCCGTGCTCTCTCCTCTCCTTTGCCTATGGGCAGTGACCATGATTGGCGCTTGAAAACAGAGGTGCATGTTGTCTCAGTTCTCCTCTGCAAGACCCCATGAGTTGTCTGAACACCCTTTTTAAACCCAGACTCCTTCCACCATACCATCCTGGCTTCAGGAGTTGGGAGAAAGGAGGCGGGAGCCGGGAACCTGGGTTCTCATTCCTGGCTTCGCTAAGTACATCCCTCCCCGTCACCAGCCTCCAGCTCTGCTCCGTGAAGTGGGCATCATAATGCCTGCCTTGCCCACTCACATCTCGCTGGGTTCTTGAGAACCTAAAGAGCACTACATAAGCAAAGAGTACCTGGGGCGGTGGTTCTCTCTGTGGTCACTGTCTTCCAGCCCATCTCCATGCAGGTCTCCATCTGCCTCACCCTCTCTGTCCCACTGCTTCTCTCAGTCCCCACCTTGCCTGCCCCCTGGACCCCAGGTCAGGGAGAGGGACTGGAGTGACAGGCCTCACCCCCACAGGCCTGGCTGTGATGCACTCACAGGGCAGCGATTACTTGGACATCGGCAACAACCCAAGAGTAGGCACCAAGCGGTACATGGCACCTGAGGTGCTGGATGAGCAGATCCGCACGGACTGCTTTGAGTCCTACAAGTGGACTGACATCTGGGCCTTTGGCCTGGTGTTGTGGGAGATCGCCCGCCGGACCATCGTGAACGGTGAGTGTCCACCCTACACAGGGTAGGGAAAGGGGATTCGGCCCGTGGAGCCAGGGGCTTCCTGCCATGGCCAGTGCCCATGGTCTGGGAGGTTTGCAGCCAGACCTCCTGGCACCCTTTCCATGCTGCCCACCAGCTGATTCAGCTGAGTGACCTTTTAAGGTATAAACCTTAAAAACAGATAACGGGGTCTGTGAGTCTGGCTGTGAAATCTTGGGTACGTGATAATAACAGAAATATTAATAGCAGCTAACATTGATTGAGCTTAAATATGTGCCAGATGTCATGCTATGTACTTTACATGTATTATCTTATTTGATTCTTTGATATGGGCAAGGCAGTGGTATTGCTTAGTGGCTAAGAGCATAGACTTGGAATCAGACTTCCTGGGTTCTATTGCTGATTTTGCCATGACCATGGGTAGGTTATTTGGCCTCTCTGTGCCTCAGTTTCCTCATTTGTAAAATGGGGGCGGTGGCTCATGCCTGTAATCCCAGCACTTTGGGAGACCGAGGCGGGCAGATCACCTGAGGTCAGGACTTCGAGACCAGCCTGGCCAACATGGCAAAACCCTGTCTCTACTAAAAATACAAAAATTAGCCGGCTGTGGTGGCACACCTATAATCCCAGCTACTCGGGAGGCTGAGGCAGGAGAATTGCTTGAACCTGGGAGGCAGAGGTTGCGGTGAGCCGAGATTGTGCCACTGCACTCCAGTCTGGGCAACAGAGTGAGACCCCGTCTCAAAAAAAAAAAAAAGAGAAGAAAGAAAGAAGGAAAGAGTAAAAATAGCTTCCAGTTGTTGAGATAATCTAAGTATTTAGAACAATATCTAAAGCTAAATATTAGTGGCCGTTATTGCTGTAGATAGAATGAGTGCCTGACCTCATATTGTCCCCATTGTACAGTTGAGGAGATGGGGGCACAGAATGACAGCGGGCTTGAGCAGCATCAGGGTCTGAAACCGGCCAGTCTGCTCCGGGGCCAGTGCTCATCATCACTGTGTGCACTTAAACCTCTCTGGCCTTTGATTTCTTCATGCACACAATGCACGTGAGTGCCTGCACTGCCTGCGTATTGCTGCCTCGTTGTTACTGTGGGTTGCCACAGGGGACTGATTTAGAGGGATTGCGGCAGGGAGAGGGACCTGCCCCGGGCAGCCCTGTGGCTGATGCTCTCTCAGCCCTGGGGTGGACGGAGGATGGGTGGGTCTTCTAGACTGGTGGGAACATTGTCAACCTTTGAGGAGGCTGTCCATGGTGAGGGACTTCGAGGAGTCTTGACAGGTTGGGGACAATCCTCAGGATATGGCTAGAGCCCTGCTTCTTGGGGACAAGGATGTCGTCATTTCCTGAGTATCTACTAGGAGCCAGCCCCATGCCAGACTTCATTTGTCCTCAGTGGTCATCGACTGAAAACAGAGGCTGTGGTGTCACCAGTCCCTTGGGGAGACTCACGAGGCGCTTAGATTCCTTAAGACTCTGGGCATGAACTGCCAGAGTGGGCTCTAAGGAGACTGGGATCAGGGGAAAGGGGAACCTGAAAGAAGCCAAGGCTCTTTGGACCAAGCTGCAGGGCAGAAAGGAAAGGCTGGGAGAGGCTGCCTGGGGCGGAGGGGGAAGCTTCATCAGCCCCACACCGACTCGCGGCACATTATAAACACTGTAATCTGGTGTCAGCCCCGGCACTGATTAAAGGCCCATTAGACACACTCAGGCCTCTGTGCAGCACTGATTAGGGCGTGAGCGGCACAGGGGCCGGCCTGGAAGCTGGCCATGGGGAGAACAGCTGGCGAAGGCTCTATCGAGGTTGCGGCCTGTGTGGCCATGGCCCCCAGCCTCAGGCTGGGAAACAGGATGGGGCACAGGGCTGTCTGCAGCTCCACAGGCATTGTTTTCAGAAAGCTCCTACTAAAACCTGTGAACTTGGGATACCAAGAGGAGGGGGTCAGTGCTGGCTGCAGGAGTCAGCAGAGGCCTGTGCCATCGCTGACACTGGGTGATGTTATGCGGACCTGGGTAAAAATAAGTGCAGCTCGGAGGTCAAGAGCACATGCTTTGCTGTTAGACTTCGTGGGCTTAAATCCTAGCCCTGTCACTTACTATCTGTTGATCTTAGACAAGTTTCTTAAACTCTCTGGCCTTCATTTCTTGGCTTATGAAGTGGAGCTAATAGTATTACCTACCTCATAGGGCCGCTGTGAGGATTTCATGCAGAGCTCTTAGGATAGCACCTGGCACACAGTGCTCAGTAAACATTTGGTGTTATTATTATCAGGCATGTGTGATAGTTGGGGCCTGCGAGCAGTCCCAGGCACTGGGTGGAAGGCAACTGAGGAAAGACTGGGACAAGGCTGGCCTAGGAATCCGAGATGGATTTGAGTCTTGCCTCTGCCATTACTAGCTGTGGAACGTTGGACCCCACTTTTCTGAGCATCAGTTTCTTCATCTGTAAAATGGATGTAATACCAGTAGCCACCCCATAGGGCTATTGTGAGGACAAATAGGATAAAACACCTAAAGTATTTACAGCAGAATACCTGGCACATGCCAAGTGCAAAACAAACGGCAGCCATTAGTATTAGTTAGAAACACATTTATTGCATTATACTGTCCCTCTCAGGGACATGTCCAGGCCACTGGTTTCTGGCTGTTGGGATGGAGGGTAGGAAAGGCTCCCCTCTGGGTGGTATTGGGCCTCCTTGGGGTTCCAAGTGATTGTCCCCTCCATTGTCCATTTGCAGGTATCGTGGAGGACTATAGACCACCCTTCTATGATGTGGTGCCCAATGACCCCAGCTTTGAGGACATGAAGAAGGTGGTGTGTGTGGATCAGCAGACCCCCACCATCCCTAACCGGCTGGCTGCAGACCCGGTGAGGCCTCTACTGGGACTAGGATGGCGTGGGGTGGTGGCTCACGGCTGGGATTTCTGGGCCCAAGAACTTGTGTCTGAGGCCTCTGCTTCATCGCAGGTAGATAGTGGGTGTCCTGGTTAGGGCGCCTCTCTAGGTACTCCCTCTTTCAACCCTGGCCTATGCTTCCTGCCCCCAGGGCCATCTGGTCATTCTGAGAATTTAAGAATCTTCACCTTCCTTGTGAAAAGTCAGAGGCTCTCTGTGGCTCTGTGTGTGTGTGTGTGTGTGTGTGTGTGTGTGTGTTTGAGAGACAGGGTTTTGTTTGCTCTTGTCACCCAGGCTGGGGTACAGTGACCCAATCATAGCTCACTGTACCCTCAAACTCCTGGGCTCATCTGATCCTCCTGCCTCAGCCTCCCCAGTAGCTGGGTGTAGTGCACACCACCATACCCGGCTAATTTTTAAAATTTGTTGTAGAGACAAGGTCTTTTATGTTGCTCAGGCTTATCTCAAACTCTTGGGCTCAAGTGATCCTCCTGCCTCAGCCTCCCAAAGTGCTGGGATTGTAGGTGTGAGCCTGCACACCTGACCACTGTGGCATTTTTGCTGCTGTTTGTCTTTGTTTGTTGCTGTTCTGCTGTTGTTTGTCCTTGTTTTTTCTCAAAACACTTCACTTATACAAAGACACACACACGTTTATCAACACATACAAGCATGAATATCCTTCTGAAGATACACTCACAGATATATATACTCATGCGCATATATGTCAGACTGTTGGCCCCGTGAGGACAAAGAACGTGTCTTTTGCTCACCTTTATATCCCTGTTACCTATCATAATCTTTGGCTCACAATAGGTGCTAATAAATATTTACTGAAATAATGAATATATTCTATACATGCATACATATATGTATACATAGACATACATTTCTGTACAGCATACATATCCACAAAAAGTCACATGTATGCATTCCTATACACACACACACACTCACTTTCAGGAGCCAGAAATGGGGCCAGCTCATTCCAGGCCCTGGGATGGGTTGATGAGCTCCCTGGGATGGGTTGATGAGCTCCCTGGGTTGGGTTGGTGAGCTTCTTGGGATGGGTTGCTCCCTGGACACTTGCATTTTTAGGGTAGTTCCCACTTCTTAAACTTCCACAGTCCCCTGGGCCCAGCCATGGCTGATGGAGGGGCTGGGAGACACTGCCCTCTGCACTGGGGCCTTAGCCCGTGGATGGGGATGTGGGAGCCCCGAGGCTTGAAGAATCTGCCCCTTCCTGTGGATCTTGGCGAAGGTGGGGATGGGGGTAAGGTGTTTCACAGACACTGCTCGCCCAAGGGGGCTTGAGTGCTCCTGAAGATCTGAGTTCTCTCTTTCTGTCCTCCCTGTCTTTCTCCATCCCTTTCTCACTCTACTTTCTTCCTCTTCCATTTTTTATTTTTTGTCATCCTCTGTTCTCCCTTTCCCTGCTTGTCTTTCCTCTCGCTCTCCTTTCCAATGCTCTCATCTCCCTCCTCTCATCCTTTCTCTCCTGCTTATGTCTCCCCATTACTGGCTATCCTCCTCATCTCCTTATTTCCATCTTCTCTGACCCACCTCCCTCTGCATCTCTCTCCCCACCCCCTCCACTCCTCTGCACCTCTCTCCCAACCCCCAGGTCCTCTCAGGCCTAGCTCAGATGATGCGGGAGTGCTGGTACCCAAACCCCTCTGCCCGACTCACCGCGCTGCGGATCAAGAAGACGCTACAGAAAATTAGCAACAGTCCAGAGAAGCCCAAAGTGATTCAGTAGCCCAGGAGCACCTGACTCCTCTCTGCCTGCAGGGGGGTGGGGGGTGGGGGGTAGTGGATGGTGCCCTATCTGGGTAGAGGTAGTGTGAGTGTGGTGTGTGCTGGGGATGGGCAGCTGCGCCTGCCTGCTCGGCCCCCAGCCCACCCAGCCAAAAATACAGCTGGGCTGAAATCTGATCCCCTGCCGTCTAGCCTGCTCCAAGCGGCAGGCTCCCTGACGCCTGGCTTTCTCCCCACCCGCTATGGCCAGCAGGGTGCAGCCCGTACCACTCCCAGGACAGGATGCAAAAGAGGCTCCAGAGTCAGAGTGCCAAGCCAGGGAATCCCAGTCCCAGGCTCAGAGCCTGGGCCTGCACTTTGCCCCCTGCCCTTGATCAACCCCACTGCCCCACCAGAGCTGCCAGGGTGGCACAGGGCCCTGTCCAGCCCTTGGCACACACTTCCCTGCCAGGCCTCAGCCTCTGGCACAAGCTCCAGAGAGCCAGGGCCCATCAGTTTCTCTCCGTGGGTTTGTATCTCAGTTCCATGATGCCTTGGGCTTTCTGTCTCCTCAACAAGAGCGCAGCTTGCTGAATGTCAGCTGCCTGGGAGAGCTGGGGCCTGAGTTACTAGGGCATTAAAACCTAAGAGGTCCTACTGAAGATGTGGCAGGATCACAGGCCAGTGGAGAAGGGGCAGGTCAGATGGGTAAGGCCCAGGACTTTCAGATTAACTGAGAGGATGTCGAGGCCAAGCATGGCAGGGGTGTCAGGAGACCCAGGTCTGACCCCGGGTGTTTGTTCCATGTGACAAAAGCAGGCCTGTATCAGGAACTTTTCTTTTCTTTTTTCTTTTTCTTTTTTTTTTTTTTTGACACGGAGTTTCACTCTTGTTGCCCAGGCTAGAGTGCAGTGGCATGATCCCGGCTCACTGCAACCTCTACCTCCCAGGTTCAAATGATTCTCCTGCCTTTTGACCACAAGCCAGCCCCTCGGGCCTCTCTGTGGCATAGTCTTCTGTGCCCTAGGACCGCAGGGTGGTTTCCTCTAAGTCTTCCAAGGTCAAAAGAAATTTAGCTCCATCCAAGAAGCCTCCAGCTCCCCTACTGGCCCCTGGCTCAGGCCCACACCCCTGGCCAGGCCCAGAGAGTGTGTCTCAGGAGAATTCAATAGCTCTAGAGAATCACACAGAGAGTCTGGCATTTGGAAATGTCAAGGATGTATGTATGCTCACGTATGCAGCAGGTCGCCCTGGCACCTGGGTGCAGGGAAGTGGGTTGGAGGGGAGCTTGAGGAATATAAGGAGCAGGGGTGGGGACTCAGGCTACGGACAAGGACAGCCCTAAGATTGGGAAGACCTGGCCTAGTAGTCCTCAAACCAGGGACAGGGAAGTGAAGAAAGCTCTCCCCGCTCCTGCTGTAATGACCCAGAGTAGCCTCCCCAGTCTGGCATCTTATGTGTGTCTTCCACCATCCTCACGGTGGCACTTTTCTAGGCCTGTCTCCCAGCATTGTGCAAGGCTCAGAGGAGAACCAGGAAGTGAAACTGGGTGAAAACAGAAAGCTAAATGGATGGGCTAGGTTCCCAGATCATTAGGGCAGAGTTTGCATGTCCTCTGGTCACTGGAATCCACCCAGCCCACGAATCATCTCCCTCTTGAAGGATTTTATTTCTACTGGGTTTTGGGACAAAATCCTGCTGAGACCCCACAGCCAGAACCTGAAAGCAGTAGCTCCCCAAAGGCTGGAAAATCCCTAAGAGAAGGCCTGGGGCAGGAAGTGGAGTGACAGGAGACAGGTAGAGAGAAGGGGGCCCAATGGCCAGGGAGCGAAGGAGGTGGCGTTGCTGAGAGCAGTCTGTACATGCCTCTGTCTGAGTGCAGGAAGGTGTGGCAGGGTCGAAATTATACTTCTCCTACCTGGAGACACTGTTTGTGGGAGCACTGGGCTCGTGCCTGGCACACAATAGGTCTGCAATAAACCATGGTTAAATCCTGAGCTCCAGAGTCTTCCCAGGCGGATGCCTCTGCAGTGGCCCGTCCCAGAGGTCCGGATAGAACCAGAGGGATCGGGGGAGGAGAGGGGCCCAGGATACACGCCCAACCTTGCCCTTACACAGGTCACAGTTTCCTCACGCCCCTGCTCAGACCCCCGCGGGGGCCCAAATCTCAGTTCCTACACTAGATTGGGAGCAGCCAGCCTGGTTGCCGCACCTGCCCACGTCGCCCTCTGCTGGCGGAGGGCTGCCCAGCGGCCGCCGCCCGTCCCCACACAGGGACCGCAGGCCTTTCCCGGCCGGGTGGGACAGCCTTCCCCGCCCCCGGGCGCCAGCGTCCGTGTGCTCGCTGACCTGCTGTTCTGCAGGGACTGTCCCCCGAACACCACACCTAGCAAAGAGCTTTCTGCTTCCAAACCGGCAACTTGGACGCCCCCTCAATTCCTTGTTCTCACTTCCCTTCTCAAATGGGGTCCCCATCTTGCCAGGAGTCAGTCCCCATTCCCAGCATGGGAAGATCCCCTTCCCTGGGGACCTACCTTGTCCTGGGATCAGAAAGCACTTCACACACACACATGCCATTCTCACCCCCGGAAATTCGGGGCGGGGACATGCCGTGGGGGAGGCAGGTACTAAAAGAAGCTGAGAGGGTCCTGGCCTGTGGGGCTGCCCAGCCTAGAAAATCTGTGCCTTTGTGCTGGATGTCCTCTTCGGGAAACACGGGGAGGGTACACCTTACACCACAGATGACCTTGTGGCCCCTTGCACCCCCAAGGCAGCCTCATGCCTGGAACCTCCTACCCTGGGTTCATAGATCCCCACACAACACAGTGTCTTCCCAGAGGATTGGGGCACCCGGCCTCAGACCAGCTTTGAGGAAATAGGAGCCTTGCTAGCATCCGGCAAAGGCAGCCTTTCCCCTCCCCCTGTGCCCGCCAGACTCTGTCCTTATGTCCTCCCCATGGTGTCCAGACTATGGCTAGAGAGTTGGGAGAAGGGCAGTGGGGAAATTGCAGAGAAAGGGGTATGTGAACGCTGAGCAGGATCTGTGGCAATATTGGCTCACTGCTCTCCAGTTCTTGCGAAGAGCCCTTGGGAAGTCACCCCGTCTGATCCCCTGCCTACAAGTAGACCTCAGGGAACCTGCCTGCCTTTGGAGGAAAAAAACCCACTGCTCACTTTGCTTCTCTGCAGCTTTGCCCTGACTTCCTCGGGGACCCCAGGCCCCAGTTTCCCTATCTAGACAAAGAGGAGAGGACCATCTGTGTGGTATCACCCTGAGGGGTGATAGGTGCCACAGCATGCAACAGTGGGGCTGAGGGTAGCTCCTGGAGCATGAGCCTTGATGTGGAGGGCCACCCCTTCCCCTGCCAAGGCCTCACCAACAGTTCTCCTCTCCACCCTCCAAGGCACCATCCTCCCTCAGTCCTGCCTTGCACCAGCCTCCAAGGAGGGTGCTGTTTGCTCCATATCCTCACCAACATTATGATCAACAGCCCAAGAGACGGCAAAGTCCTCACACCTAGAAGTCCCTGTCCTGGGGGTGGAGTGGGGGGTGCACGTCCTGTGTCCAGTCTCCCAGGGCTAGGACTGATGCTAGCTGTGCAATCGTCACTCTGGGTGGGCGACTCTTGGAATGAGCTGCTTCCACCAGGGCCACATTCAGTTTGCTCGAAATAGAGACAGAGGGCTTCTTGACTTTGCATATGATTTGCATAATGTCATAGACACACAGTCTATTTTCAGGCAGTTTTCAGGTTAAAGTGTTGTCACTGCTGCCCTGCAGGGTGTCATGTCTGGATGAGTCTCTTCTCTGTTCTTTCTCACCCACCCACTCTTACTGACCTACATCCCCAGCTGCAGGAGCGAATGGTGAGGCAGGGGGAGAGTGGGGTTGTCCAGGGAATCACATGGGCAGGGAAATAAAGGGAATTTCCTTATTACCAGCATCACCAGAAACAGAATCTGGTTGCTCAAGGGCAACTAATAGGCAGAGGGTAAGGAACAGGAAGCCAGGTAACCCATCTTCTGTTCTGCACAAACCCTTCCCACCTCTCCTACCAGGAGAACAGCCAGTTCCTGTTTCTCTATTCAGTCTTCTGCTGGTTTGAAGAAAGATGTCTAGATAGATAAACCTGTTTCTTTCAACCACCCATAAAGCCTTGCTTGGCCCAGACATCCCTCATGGGCATTTATTTTCAGTGCTAAGATCAGATCTTCACCTCTTGGGAAATCTGACCTGCAGTCTGTTCCTCTCCTGGGAGCCTTATCTGAAAGATAAGGATCCTAGTCTCATGATCAATATTTGTGGAGCACCTGGCACACAGTAGGAGGTCAGTCAGTGCTGCAGTTCCCTCCTCTTCTTCATCTAGAGGTCTGTACCAAGTACCTCATTGTCCCAGACCTGGATGCTCGATCACACATCAGCCTCTGAAGGCTCAGATGCAGAAACAGACTTACAAGGGCCAGTTGAGGTGACTGTCACTAAGTTATCTGGGACCTTGGCCAGTTGCTTGGCCTCTTCATCTGGAAAGGAGGGGGACTGGTGATTGGTGGAGACTAGGGGCAAAGACAATTCCCATATTATAGCTTGAGCTGTTTGGCGACCTTCCTTGATCACAGAGGGTCAGGGCTGGAGCCCCACCCAGGGCTCCCTCCTGTAGACCCTCTGGCTTTGGGGCATGTCTGGTGTGCTGTCTTCCTGTGTATATCAAAGGATCCACCAGATGCCAAGGCAAGGAGCCTGAGAACCTTATTGGGTCCTGGGAAAGGAGAGACCACTCAGTCTGGCTGCCTAGCCACCACGCACTACCCAGAATTCCCTGTCCCATGTCCAGCCCCCAGGACCTGCCTCATCCCCTCAGGCAGGCGTTTCCTGTTGATAAGAAGCTTAGTCACAAACACTGATAAAGACATGAAAAAAGGAAATCGACAGGCTTGGGTATAATGGGCATTTTGTCTGCCTTTTCTACCCCTCTTCCTTCTCCCAGCACTGCCCACTCCACACCCCCACCTCATACTGCTTCCCAGAACTGAAGAGAAGGCATTCCCCTACCTCCACATGGGCCCTATTTTATAGTCTCCAGGAATTTGGCCTGAAGGCTTACACAGGTCTCAGAAGGGGGGCCCAGCTTGGCCTAGGTCGGGATGGGAGCCCTGAGGCAGGAAGCACTGGGTGCTGGGAAGCCTCAGGCCAGGGAAATGGGCAGCAGCACCTAGAGGAAGGACAGTCCAGCACAGGTCTTATCGAGGACCGTCCTCTTCCCTCCTCCTCTCCTCCCAGAAGCTTGGATCCAAGTGGTGGTTAGGTGGCTAGATAGTCTATAATTAGTGCACTTTCCATAATTTTAGTCTCAAGCTTGTTACTGGAAAATCTCATTAATTTTGAGTCTACTAATTTGGAATCTATGATCCTTCAGGCCAAGAGGCTGAACTGATGTTTAAAAAAATAAACAAAGCAAACAAGTTTTTGAGGCAGGCCCTACCACCCTTCTTGGTTTCCGATTTGTAAGTTCAGCTTGACAAAGGTAGTAGTCCTAAAGCACTGGGCCTGCAGTTGAGATAACCTGCCACCAGGTGGGTGATGAGGCTTTGCCTACCACTGGGGTTTTAAGTAGTCATTGCTCATGGACAGATGTTTTAAAGATTTTATATTCAATGATTCTTTCCCCCTCTTCTCCAGAGATGCAACTCCTTAATAAAACAGTAAGGCAAACATAGAAAAAAGTGGAATAGATGGTTCTAAGTGGCCAGTGTTTAAAAGAAAACCAACAGTCAGCATATACAACTTGGAGATTTTCTTGATTTAACTGTTTTCCAGTCCTGGTTGCCACCCAACTAGGGCCTTATCGTGGCTTCAGGCCCTCATATCTCATTGCATTTTTGACACTTGATGGAAGGAGCAGAGGAGTAAGGAGCAAAGAGTTTTATCCAAGTCAAAATTCTAGCTGTTGTAGCCGAGCCCAGTGGCTCACTCCTGTAATCCCAGCACTTTGGGAGGCTAAGGCGGGCAGATCACTTGAGGTCAGGAGTTTGAGACCAGCCTGGCCAACATGGTGAAACCTCATGTCTACTAAAGATATAAAAAATTAGCCGGGCGTGGTGGTGGGCACTTGTCATCCCAGCTACTCTGAAGGCTGGGGCAGGAGAATCGCTTGAACCCGGGAGGTGGAGGTTGCAGTGAGCTGAGATCATGCCACTGTACTCTAGCCTGGGAGACAGGGTGAGATTCTGTCTCAAAAAATAAAACAAAACAAAACAAAAACAAAATTCCAGCTGTTTTGTTGGATTTTACTTATTTATTTTGAGGTGGGGTCCTGCTATATCACCTTGACTGGTCACAGACTCCTAGGCTCAAGCAATCCTCCTGAGACAGCCTCCTGGGTAGCTGAGACTACAGGTGCATGTCACCATCCTGGCTAATTTTTTTTACTTTTAATTTTTTTTAGAGATAGAAGTCTTACTCAGATGTTGCTCAGACTGGCCTCAAACTCCCAGCCTCAACTCATCCTCCCACCTGGGCCTCCTGAGTAGCTGGGATTACAGGTGCAAGCTACCACACCTAGCCCACCTGTTGTTTTAGTAATTCAACAAATTTATTCTAAATTTATATGGAAGAGTATAAGTTCATGAATAGCTAAGTCAATTTTCTTTATTTTAAGTTATTTTCTGACTATGTTATGCATTCACATGATTCAAAAGCCAATGCATCTACATTGGAGTAGTGTGGGAACAAAAAAAATAAAATAAAGAACTAAAGGCTGGGTGTAGTAGCTCACGCCTATAATCCCAGCCCTTTGGGATTGGGAGGCCGAGGTATTTGAGTCCAACCTGGGCAACAAAGAAAGAATTAGTCTCTACAGAAAATTAAAACAGTGTAGTATTCCACTCTTTGAATGTACCAGCCCCCTATTTTTGGAAGTTTTGTTTTTTTCCAGTTTGGGGCCATTACAACCAAGGCTGTAGTGAATAAACTTGTGTATACATCACTTTTCTTTATTCAAGTATTTCTGTAAGATACATTCTAAAAAGTGGAATTCCTGGGTCAAAATATATGTGAATTTGGCCAAGTCAGTTGTGAAGAAGTGCAAAGGGGGAGACTTACCCCAGAAGACAATAAGACAAGTTACAGAAAAATAGAATAGTACCAGACAAGTAGACAAATAGACAAGTAGAACATGATAAAGAACCCAGGAACAAGCCAGGCATGGTGGCTCATGCCTGTAATCCTAGCACTTTGGGAGGCCGAGGCAGGTGGATCACCTGAGGTCAGGAGTTTGAGACCAGCCTGGCCAACATGGTGAAACCTTGTCTCTACTAAAAATACAAAAATTAGCCAGGCATGGAGGCGAGTGCCTATAATCCCAGCTACTCGGGAGGCTGAGGCAGGAGAATCGCTTGAACCTGGAGGGTGGAGTTTGCAGTGAGCCGAGATCACGCTACTTCACTCCAGCCTGGGTGAAAGAGTGAAACTCCCTCTAAAAAACCAAAAAAAAAAAAAAAAAAAAAAAAAAAACCAGAACCCAGGAACAGCCAGGCACAGTGGCTCATGCCTGTAATCCCAGTACTTTGGGAGACTGAGGCAAGAGGATTGCTTGAGCCCAGGAGTTCGAGACCAGCCTGGGTAACATCACAAGACCCTGTCTCTACAAAAAATAAAAAATTACCCAGGCATGGTGGCACATGCCTGTGGTCCCAGCTTCTCAGGAGGCCGAAATGGGAGGATTGCTTGAGCCCGCTGGTCTGTGGGTGGGAGTCTAGGACTCCAGTTAGCCGTGATCACACCACTTCACTCCAGCCTGAGTGACAGTGAGATCCTATTTTAAGAACAAAACAACAACAAAAAAAAACCCAAAAAACAAAGAACTCAAAAACAAATCCATATGCATCTGAAAACTGATATGTGATAAAGGTTGCATCAGAAATTAGTGAAGGCTGGGGGCGGTGGCTCACGCCTGTAATCCCAGCACTTTGGGAGGCTAAGGCAGGCAGATCACCTGAGGTCAGGAGTTTGAGACCAGCCTGGTCAACATGGTGAAACCCCGTCTCTACTGAAAATTTAAAAATTAGCCAGGCGTGGTGGTGCACACCTGTAATCCTAGCTACTCAGGAGGCTGAGACACAAGAATTGCCTGAACCTGGGAGGCAGAGGTTGCAGAGAGCTGAGATCACACCACTGTACTCCAGCCTGGGCTATGGAGTGAGACCCTGTCTCAAGAAAAAAAAAAAAAAGTGAAGATGATGGCTAAAAAATACTGGGTTTTGTGAGGGGTGATGAAAATGTTCTAAAATGGACTGTGATAATGGTTTTACAGTTCTGTTAATATACTGAAAATCATTGAATTATGTGCTTTAAATGGATGAATTGTATGGTATGTAAATTATATCTCAATAAAGCTGTTAAAATATGAGTGAAGAAAGGCTAGATTGTTTAGATAGTGTTGGAAATACTGGATCACTGTTCAGATAGAAAATGCAGTTGGGACTCTCCCTTACATCGTCTACAAAGATGGACTCCACATGGATTAAGGACCAAAGTGTAAAAGGCCACACTATAAGGCTAGTAAAAGAAAATGTAAGAGAACATCCATGTGACCTAGGGTTGGGGAAAGACTTAAAGAAGACCCTTGGTTGGGCACAGTGGCTCACGCCTGTAATCCCAGCACTTTGGGAGGCTGAGGCGGGTGGATCATGAGGTCAGGAGATGGAGACCATCCTGGCTAACACAGTGAAACCTCGTCTCTACTAAAAATACAAAAAATTAACCAGGCGTGGTGGCGGGTGCCTGTAGTCCCAGCTACTCGGGAGGCTGAGGCAGGAGAATCGCTTGAACCCGGGAGGCAGAGGTTGCAGTGAGCCGAGATCGCGCCACTGCACTCCAGCCTGGGAGACACAGCAGGACTCTGTCTCAAAAAAAAAAAAAAAGACCCTTGAAGTACAAACTGTAAAACAAAATATGAATATTACTCTATCAGTTCACTCTTCAATTATACACTATAGATATATTTAACATTGAAAAATTAATAAAACTCATAGACAGATGGTAGACTGGAAGGAGATATTTACAGTCCTTAAAACTGTTGAGGCATTAATATCTACAATATATTAAAAAACTCCTGCAAATCAGTAAGACCCAAGAGAAAAACAGGCGAAAGACATGCAGGGTTAATTTACAAAAGAGGAAGCCCAAATGGCTAACTAGTATAGAAAGGAATGCTCAAACTCGCTAGTAATCAGAGAAATGTACATATAAATGACATAGCAACTAACATCCATCAAAATGGCAAAATGAGAAAAGTGGATAATGCTAAGAGTTGTCAAGGGCGTGGGGGAATAAGAACTCTTGTGCAGTTCTTGTAGAAGTATAAACTGGCATAGACTTTTTAGCATTACTTAGTAAAAATGGGTATTCCTATGCCATTTGACCTCGTGATACCATTCCTGGGTATACAGTTGACCCTTGAACAACACAAGTTTGAACTACATGCATCCACTTACATGCAGATTTCCATCCTCCTTTGTCACTACTGAGACAGCAAGACTAACCCCTTCTCTTCCTCTTTCTTCTCAGCTTATTCAACATGAAGACAAGATGAAGATTATTATAATCCACTTCCACCTACTGGAGAGTAAATACATTTTCTCTTCTGGCCAGGCACAGTGGCTCATGACTGTAATCCCAGCACTTTGGGAGGCCGAGGCGGGTGGATTGCCTGAGGTCAGGAGTTCAAGACCAGTCTGGCCAACATGGTGAAAACCCGTCTCTACTAAAAATACAAAAAAAATTAGCCAGGCGTGGTGGCATATGCCTGTAATCCTGGCTACTCAGGAAGCTGAGGCAGGGGAATTGTTTGAACCAGGGAAGTGGAGGTTGCAATTAGCTGAGATTGTGCCACTGCACTCCAGCCTGGGTGACAGAGCGAGACTCCATCTCAAAAAATATATATATACATATACACACACACACACATATATTCTCTTCCTTATGATTTTCTTAACATTTTCTTTTCTCCAGTTAAGAATACAGTACATAATGCATATAACATACATATGTGTTAATTGACTGTTCGTTATCAGTAAGACTTCCAGCCTACAATAGACTATTATTAGTTAAATTGTGGGGGAGTCAAAAGTCATACACAGATTTTTGATCTCATGGGAGATCAGCACCCCAAACCTCACCTTGTTCAAGGGTCAACCATATATCTCCTAGAAATTCTCATACAAGTCCACAAATAGAGACACATGAGGAAGTTCAACACACTGTTGCTTGTAGTAGCAGGGAACTGGAACCAACCTTGGTGTCCATCCCCAGGGGAACAGAGAAGCAAAATGTTCAGAATACGATGTCATCCATTGGAAGCAATTAACATATATGCAGCAACACAGATAGACCTTAAAAATATGGAATTGATTGGCAAATGAAGAGAATGAGGGTTATAACACAATGCCTTTTATGTAAGTTTAGGATGCATACATATTCAAAACAACATTATATCCTTAGCAAGGATATGCATACATTTTAGGACATGGAGCAAGCTCACTAGAGTGCCTGGGGATGAGGGGAGCAAGATAGATGGAGATGGAAAGGGGGATTGGAGAAGGAGCTGGAAAATAAAATCTAAGAGAGGCCTTGCTACCTTGCACAGGATAAGGATGATAACATGTTACCCCGCGATTAACCTAAAGACCATAGAGGGAGAAGAAGAAAAAAAAAAAAAGAATTAACAACTGCAGAGCCCGAGATCCTGGGCATGAAACATAACAGAACCTCCAGGGACTCAGTTTCCTCCTATTCAGAATGGGGATAATATGTAAGGTGGTTGTGAGGACTGTGATCATGTTTGGCAAGAGGCCTGGCCAGAATTGTTGTTCAATAATAAAAATAATGCTGATGATAGTACGCTATTCTTGCCGATAGTGTTCGCAGGTTCAGTTCTGCAGAGCTGCAGACCAGCTTGGTGTCAACACCTCTTGGTTTGCTCCCCAGCTCCTGGCTCTCTTATCTCCCTGGCCTCCTCATCTGGGCTGCAGCTAAATAGGAGAGATTTGCAAGGCAAGGTGAAAAGGTGAAAACCTGTGATGACATATATGTATATTTCTATGTTTATATTTATTCATTTCAATTAGAAAAAGGCTCTTCATCCTGTATTCACTGGCTGCTCCCTTTGGATCAATACTTTAGTTAGGTCTTTAGAGAAATGAAATTTATATTCATGCCCCGCTGTTCCCTTAGTAACAATCTCCGGCAATCAGATCTGCTCTCTGGTGGAAATGGCCTTTGGAAAGCGCTTATGCAGTGTGCAGTTGCACAATCTTACCTTTGCCAGAAACTGTTTTCTGATGTAGCCAGTATCTTTTCCAGAAAAAAAAATTAACTACATTTAAGCAGACTTAACAAGGTCTTAAAATAGATATAAAGTGGTTTCACCCCACAAGGGGAATTCTTAAAATACTAAAGTACTGTTTTTAAGCATAGTCAAGTACTTCAGAAACACTCATTTACATTGCAAACAATTTCTATGCTAATTACAAATGATTCTTTCCCAACCACTAGGTAATATTTTGTGTTACTGTATGTACCTGAAACGAATAATATTACTTTTTCTTCTTCCTTTATTTTTTTGATCAGTATTCATTATTCAAACTGGTATTTCCACAATTCTTCCAGATTTGCACTTTTATTGTATTTCAGGTGTGAATTTGAGAATCTAATCCCCATAGTATTGAGGTAAAACCACAAAAACAGATTTATCACAATCACTCCTCTAAAAAGAGACTTATTGGAGAATCAGAGAGTCTCAACCCTCTTTGTGGCTCTCAGATCCTCCAGTAAGTCTCTTTCAAACATTCTATACTTCTCCAACAACTGAAACTCCCCATGCTGACTTTGCTTCTTCATAAAGAAAATGGAATCCCTAGCCTGGGCGCGGTAGCTCACACCTGTAATCCCAGCACTTTGGGAGGCCGAGGCAGGTGGGTCATCTGAGGCCAGGAGTTCGAGACCAGCCTGGACAACATTGTGAAACCCTGTCTCTACTAAAAATAGAAAAATTAGCCAGGTGTGGTGGCGGGTGCCTGTAATCCTAGCTACTTGGGAGGCTGAGGCATGAGAATCGCTTGAACCCGGGAAGTGGAGGCTGCAGTGAGCTGAGATCGTGCCATTGCACTCCAGCCTGGGTGACAGAGCAAGACTCCATCAGAAAAGAAAAAAAGAAAAGAGAAGAGAAGCCCTAAGATGCCCTCAATGGCAGACACTAAACTTATGAACTCATCTGTGTCTCTATTGCTTCCTCCTTCTACCTTTCCAGCCCCCTACCTTTCCAGCCCCCGTTTCAGGTTCCCCCCTCTTTTTTTTTTTTTTTTTTTTTTTTTTTGAGATGGAGTTTCGCTCTTATTGCCCAGGCTAGAGTGCAATGGGGCAATCTCAGCTCACTGCAACCTCCGCCCCCAGGGTTCAAGCAATTCTCCTACCTCAGCCTCCCGAGTAGCTGGGATTACAGGCATGTGCCACCACACCTAGCTAATTTTGTATTTTTAGTAGAGCTGGGGTTTCTCCATGTTGGTCAGGCTAGTCTTGAACTCCTGACCTCAGGTGATCCACCCACGTTGGCCTCCCAAAGTGCTGGGATTACAGGCGTGAGCCACCATGCCCAGCCTCAGTTTCTTCACTCTTAATGACCTTTCACTCTTCTGAATGAATTCTCAACTTACTCTTCTCCATCAGGTCCTTCCCACAAGGCATCAATTGGCTGCCAAGAGAAACCCTCAAGCCCACACCCCTCCAGCCACTCTGGACTCCCTCCTCCTCCTCTTCTTGCTCACATTTATTGGAAAAGCCAGCTTCTCATCTCCCACTCACTCCTTAGCCCACGCCCCCTGACTTTGCCATGGAAACAGATCATTTGGAGGTCACCACTGGTCTTGTTGCTAAATCCAGTGGACCCTCCCAGTCATTCCTTATTCCAGTGACCACTCTGCCTCTTAGTTTTCCTACCCTACTCAGCTCATCTCCCTCCTACTTCTCTGCAGGATTCCTCAGATTTCTTTGTAGGTTTCTCTTTGCTTCTCCTCTAAATGCTGGTGTTCCTAGCGCCCAGGTCCTCTGCTCCCTCTGCTTACATCTCCTGGGTGAGCACATCATGCCTTACCTTTAGTGCTCATTGATCACTTTGAGATCTGTGTCTACAGCTCATGCCTCCCTCCTGAGCTCCAGACCTCAAGGCCCAGCTCCTTCTGGATGGCTCCTTGGATGGCTCCCAGGCCTCTCAAACTCACCGAACTCCCTAAACCTGCTCTGTCCTCAATATTCCAAGACTCGTATAACTAGCCAATAAACACATGAGATTTGTTAGGGCTTCCTTCTCTCTTATCACCAAAGGCCCCATCCCCAGTCAATCAATGAACACAAAGTCTTGTCCATCCTACCTTCTGTTATATCTTAACTCTGTCCACCTCTCTTCATCCCTACCCTGGTCCTAGCTACCATCATTCTCACCTAGGGTGGGGGGACCTCCTCCTGGTTTCCTGCATCCATCCTGACCCCTCCAGTCTGTCTTTCACACTGTAGCTGGAGAAGTTCCTCTAAAATACATATTGTTGGCCAGGCGTGGTGGTTCATGCCTGTAATCCCAGAATTTTGGGAGCCTGAGGCAGGTGGATTGCCTGAGCTCAGGAGTTTGAGACCAGCCTGAGCAACATGGTGAAACCCCATCTCTACTAAACACAAAAAATTAGATGGGCATGGTGGCGCATGCCTGAGGTCCCAGGTCCTCAGGAGGCTAAGGCATGAGAATTGCTTGAACCAGGGAGGCAGAGGTTGAAGTGAGACAAGATCGTGCCACTGCACTCCAGCCTGGACAACAGAGTGAGACTCTGTCTCCAAAATAAATAAAATAAAATAAAATGCAAATTGTTATTCCGTAATGCTCTCTGCTGAGTGTCACTGCCTTCAGGTTAAAGTGCAAACTCCTTATTAGTAGGCCCTTATTGCTCGATCTGACCTGGCCTATAGCTCTGGCCACATCTCCCTGCATAGTCCTCCTCTCTCTTCATGTCCCTTTCAGTTCCTTAGACCCACAGTTCCTTTTTGCCATCAGGCCTCTACACATACTATGCCCTCTTGGACATTCTTAGCCTGGCCAACTTGCATTTATCAGCACATGTGTGGATGGTGTGATGGAGTGGACTGTGGAGAGATGCAGGCATGGGTTTGAATTCCAGCTCTGTTCTTTTCAAGCTGTAAAAACTTAAGGATGTCAACCAACCTCCCTGAGCCTCAGAGTCCTCATCTGCAGACAGAAGCATCATAATATTCACCACGTCTCCATATGTTGATTTCTCTTTTCAATTATCTGACCCATCTCCACCCACCCACTCTCACCTGCTTTTTCTGGGAACTGACCCTTCTTCCCTATGCACACAGAGACCATGGTGGTTCCTGGCTGCCATGTTAGTCCAAAAGGACGCAGCCCACTCCCCACAGATGATTGGGCCAGAGGTTGCTGCTACATTCCCAATTAGGAATTGGAACCCAGAGAGAGTCACACTGGACTCTTTTCTCATACGGCTAGACTGTCTGTAGACCCAATGGCTCTATATCAGTAGCCATATGTTCCTGTGTGGCTGGGAAGCAGAAAAAGCTGGTCTGCATAAGAGTATATGGAAGCCAATGCACAAAGGAAGCAAAGGTCCAGAAAGGAAGAGAGGGTGGAAACAGAGAAAGGGTCTTGTACATTTAATATCCTGGTTTCATGGACTGATTGAGGCCAGCTGCACTGAGCCTGTGAGAAACTCACACCCTTAAACCAAAAAAAAAATCTCTTTAAGGCCAGGCGTGGTGGCTCACTCCTGTAATCCCAGCACTTTGGGAGTTCAGAGGCTGGCTAATCACTTGAGCCCAGCAGTTCAAGACCAGCCTGGGCAACATGGGAAACCCTGTCTCTACAAAAAATACAAAAAAGTAGCCAGGCGCAGTGGCTGATGCCTATAATCCCAGCACTTTGGGAGGTTCAGGCGGGTGGATCACGAGGTCAGGAGTTAGAGACCAGCCTGACCAACATGGTGAAACCCCATCTCTACTAAAAATACAAAAACTAGCCAGGTGTGGTGCCGGACGCCTGTAATCCCAGCTACTCAGGAGGCTGAGACAGGAGAATCTCTTGAATCCAGGAGACAGAGGTTGCAGTGAGCCCAGATGGTGCCACTGCACTCCAGCCTGGGTGACAGAGTGAGACTCCATCTCAAATAATAATAATACTAAAATAAAAATAAAAATAACTAGGAGGGTGTGGTGGAGCATGCCTATAGTTCCAGATACTCTGGAACTGAGGTGGGAGCCCAGAAGGCAGAGGTTGCAGCGAGCCAAGATCGCACCACTGCACTCTGGATCCAGCATGGGTGACAGAGTAAGACCCTGTATCAAAAAAAAAAAAAAAAAAAAAAAAAAAAAACCCTTAAAATAGCTAGCATGGATTTTTATTACATGAAACCAACAAAGTCCTAATTTACCTATTTTGTGAAACAATTATTGTGAAAATTAGAAATGAGATATGTACACATATAGTAGATTTCAATAAAAATATTAGTCTTAATATGTACTCAATGCATGAATGAGGCAAGGACTGAGGGAGGGATGTTGGAACTCTCTGCACCCATTTCTTTACAATAGTTCCAGAAACAGGGGCCAGTGCTTATCATCCCATATCATCCCATGAGATTTTTGTTTTGTTTTGTTTTACTTGAAAAGGCAAATTATTATATTTTGGTAACTTTAAAAGAGGAAAAAATTACACATAATCTTACCCCATCAAATTGAAGCAGATATTTTTATTGCATACATACTTTGCATACTTATAATCATGGTGCACATTCCATTTTGTGTCTAGTATTTTTTACTTAATGTATAAACATTTTAATATCTCTACACAGACTTTGCAATCATTTTAATGACTGTATAATATTTAATAGTATATTATATAATTTATTAAGCCATCCCCTACATAGATGTGATTTCTGGTTTTTTCTATCATAAATCATGCTGCAATGTACATCTCTGTGGATAGGTCATTGTTTTTTTTTTTTTTGAGGTGGAGATCCCAGGCATTTGGGGGTAATGACAAAGATCCAAACACTTGGGTTCCAGGTCTTGGTTCCACATTTCACCAGCTAAATGACTCAGGTGGTTACTTGGGCACCTGAGACCTCAGTGTCCCCATCTGTTAATGAAGTGAATTGTCTCTGCTTTGGAGATGCACATTTGTCTTGAAGGTGAAGAGGAGCAGTAAGTCAATTCTAAAGCTCTATTCTAAGCCATGATTCTGTTTAGCCCTATAAGGAAACAATAGTGCTCAGTACCGGCTCCATTTTTGCAAAGGAGCTAGAGGAATGGTGGCAGAGAGTGTTGAATCATAGGGTCTTACCCACTCAGCCGGTGCTAAGTGATTAGGGACCCACTCAACAGCAGATGAGGCCAAGGCAGGAGTGAGCCTCCAGATAAAATCCCCTTCTGGCCCCCCACCATCTGGCTCTATTCTGGAGGGCTAGAATGGTGGCTATCCCACTATTGCAGTGGCTGCAATAGCAGTGGCAGGATTCTTTGGCTTTAATCCACAACCCCTTTCTCCCCTAAACCCAGGCGGCCTCTGTAGGTTCCCATGACAACAGCATGCCTGGGAAGGACCAGCTTGAGGAAAAACCAGATTTTACTGTAAGAAAAAACTGGCCAGAAGCCACAGGCCGGGCAGGCTGGGACAGGGGCTCTGCAGTGGGGCTGGGTCCTGGGACACGAACCAGAGAGAGGAGTGAGCACCAGCTCTGTGCTAGGAGCTGACACTTTTTGAGCACGTACAATAGCCAGATACTATTAAATGTGCTGTGTATGTATTGACTTATTTGATCCTCATGACAATGAAGTAGGCACTATAGGTGTTGTCCCTGTTTTACAGGTCAGGTGACAGAGGTATGGTGAGGTTCAAACCTGGCAGTCTGACCTCAGTGCCTGCATATGGACCCCTTGGAAATCAACTCTCATCTCTACAGCTTCTAGCAATTGATAAATGACAGCTTCATCCTATCCTCACAACATTTTTCCAAGATTAAAGATTATTATTCCCATGAGGAACCCATCTGTCAGAGAGGACACATTAAGCAATATGTCCCAAATCACACAGCTAGCAAGTAATAGAGCTGGGATTTGAACTCAGATGTGTCTGAACCCAAAGCCCATGGTTGCTACTAAGATGCCAGGAAATAGATCTGAGCCTTCCTATCCTCCCATAAGCCTGGGAAAAGGGTCACGTAGCGTAGGCTAGCTTTAGAGATGTGAGTGGGGTACATTTCTGTGTCCTCAGTGCTGTGCCAACCCTCTCCCAACACATACACACTCACACATGCACACACACATGCATGCACGCATGGGCGTGAACACAGGCCCTGGCAGGCAGACGCTGCCCTCCTCTCAGCCAGGAATGGGCCCGCCTACTCACAACAGGCTTCCCAGGCTGGTGAGCCTGCCCACACCTGATTGCCTCACCTGGGAGAGGCTGCTGGACGGCATGGAAGGTGTATCTCCCCACCCCAACTCATTCTGTGTAACCAGGCTGGGACTTCCCAAGGAAGTGAGAGAATTCCTGAAATCTGTGAGACCCCTGGGATGTTTTGGGTTTTTTATTTCTAAACCAAGTGGGAGCCTAAACTTCAGAGCCTGGAGGACTCTTCCTATTGTTCTTCCAGTGTTTTTTTTTTTTTTTTGAGAGAATCCCGCTCTGTCACCCAGGCTGGAGTACAGTGACGTGATCACAGCTCACTGCAGAGTCAAATGAGGCTCAAGTGATCCTCCTGCCTCAGCCTCCCGAGTAGCTGGGACTACAGGCACACAGCACCATGCCTGGCTAAGTTTTCAAAGTTTTTTGGTAGGGTCAGGGTCTCACTATGTTGCTCAGGCTCCAGTGTTAATTTTTTACTTAATGTATTGCATTACCTTTCCCCTGACTTGATTATTTTCTAGACGGTAGCCTTTGATTTTTTTTTCTTTTTTTTTTTTTTTTTTTTGAGATGGAGTCTTGCTCTGTCGCCTAGGCTGGAGTGCAGTGGAGCGATCTCGGCTCACTGCCACCTCTGCCTCCTGAGGTTCAAGTGATTCTCCTGCCTCAGCCTCCCAAGTAGCTGGGATTACAGGTGCCCGCCACCATGCCCAGCTCATTTTTGTATTTTTAGTACAGACGGGGTTTCACCATGTTGGCCAGGCTGGTCTCGAAACCCTGACCTCAAGTGATCTGCCCACCTCGGCCTCCCAAAGTGTTCGGATTACAGATGTGAGCCACTGCGCTCAGCCACCTTTGATTTTTAAAAGTCCCCCATTTCCTGTGGTAAGTGCAGTGGCCCTCTATGTCTTTCTATCTTATCTCTGATAGACTAGTCCATATTTTCCACTGGGAGCTTACCTCTAAAATCACATTTGCATAAGATCAGTCATTCCACAGATATTGATCATATGGCTTCCCCTCAAAGGCAAGATGTACATGGGAAACTAAAGACACATTCAGACCCACCCCTTCCCACCCCTACTGAATTAAAGAGAGGCAACAGAAGCCTCAAGTCCTGCCAGGTTCTCCTGGAGATGGTGGGTTAGATAAGAGGAAGAGACCTGTTGACCTGTCTTGCTGCAGAAAGCTCTACACATTTGATTCCTGGAAGCAGAGCAAAGGTTCTATCCCCAACATCATCAGTCTGACCAGACTGGGGACCATCTAGTTTCCAGTGAAGCATCCACCTAAAGTCCTTGGGGGGAGGAAATGGAAATTATCTTAAGAGGCTTGGACACCCCAGCTTTCTCTAGCCTCCACAGACCCTGCCATGCCTGCACATAAACCCCATTTCTTCTCCATGCCAGACTGCAAAGAATTGGAGTAGCATACTGAGCACACTACAGTTTCTCCCTGGTATAGATGTTACCCTTGAAACCCTTCTTTGGAAGACCCACACATCCATCCACAGGACGGCATGGACTCCAACGTGGGGTGGGGAAGAGAGAGAGAGGCTGCAGACTCAGAGAGAAGGAGAACAAGGAAGTGAGGAGATGGGGCTGCTGGGAGAGAGAGCAGGGAGGTCAGAGTTGGGGACCATGCCCAAAATATGTCAATACCGTGTCTGGTTTTTTTACTCTGGGGAGAGGAGACATCCCTGCTGCCTGCAGTACTGAGCACCTGCGCTCCCCACAAGCCCCCTCCACCTGGCCCAGGCACGCAGTGGGCATTTAGTAAGTGCACACTAAGCTGGTGGTTATGTTGATAAGATGACGGCACACCACTCAGTCTGCAAAGTCCAGACTTCTGTCTCTCTCACCCCCTGGGAATTTCATAAATAAATCCCTGGACCTGTTCCAAGAAGAATTTCAAGGCTTCTCTGTGTGTGTATGTGTTTCCAGAAACACAACAATTTTACATGATGCCTGGTGTGCAAACTCCTAAGCAAACCATGGAGAGGAATGAGGACTTGGGCATGGCAAAGAGGAGGTGGATGGACCGGGTCAGGCTGGGCTGGCGCGGGCCAGGAAACCAGCAGTCAACGGCGGCGGTTTGAGCCCAGGCTTTGCAGCTGGCAGCTGCTAACCTGGCTCCCCAGACGCCCAGTCTGCCCCAGGCTCAGATTGCCCAGCCTCCCCTCCCCCACCCTTGGGCTTTGGCAGGATTCTCCATCAGGTTTTTGCAAAGTGCTGGGGTCTTAAAATAGCATAAAGGCCCGCGCACGCACACACACACACATGCATGCACACGCACACACACATTTAGACTATAGTGTCAATTCCCATACCACAGAATGAGGATCAAAAAGGAGGGAGAGTAGAGGGTGGAGCGAGGACTTCAGGGCATCTTCCAGAGCTGAGAGCAGTGAGAGACCAGGCAGGAAACAGGGGTGGCACTCAGTGTGAAGAAGGGGAACAGGGAGGAGAAAACAAGATAGAGCCTGTTTTTGGGTGTGTGTGACAACGTGACAGGGCTAATAGTCATGTCTGGAGTGTGTGTTTACGTGTAGCTGGGATCATGAAAGCAAAGGCTATGTTGGTGTGACCAGTTTGGCAAGGGGAAGCTGGATTTCCCTCCTGGACTGTGAACTCCTATGGGCCAAGAACTAAGAACTTTATCCTCATCATTCCCAGGGCCTAGCCCACTGCCTGACACAGACACTAAATACATGTTCCAAGAATAAATAGATGATGGATGGATACATGGATTTGCTAGAACATTAAGTGGTAACCATAAGGACAGTACAATTTCAAAGGGCAAAATTGGAAACGGGCACTGCAAAGTTAGAAGATGTGGCCAATCCACAAGTACGTGCTGGATGTTGAGAAGGAAAGGGAAGTGACCGCCGCTGTGGTAGGGTTTGGAAAGATGAGACGAACACAGAGGTAGGCAGAAGGCTTCCCAGAGGAGTCAGGCCCTGAGCTGGTCGAATTACTTGAGCTGATGTTGTAGCCAGGGCTCGCAGGCTATGAGGACAAACATGCTCAAACCAGTGGAAGCGAAAACAGGATTTCCTGGGAAGATAGATGGGAATCTCAGAGAACTCAGCAGTGGAAAATACAGTCAGATCTCATGGGATCTGAGAAGACGCTGGGCTGGTTGTATGTTGGGGACTCTGTTAGAGTGGCGAGGCCAGAGGGTGTGTGTGCATGGACACATTCCCAGCACACCTGGGGTAAACACCAGGGGTCTCTGGTCTCTCCTTTCCCTGGGCCTCTGCTCCTCTCTCCTCTCCTGGCTCACCCTGGCCCACGGTAGCTTCCAGCTAGTCTCCATTGCCCGCCACCACCTAAGTAACTCGGTTTTCATAACTCCTTAGTTCAAATGCTCACGAGAAAGGACTTGCATGGCTCAACCAGTTTATTTCTTGCTTTCCCTTGGTTCAATGCCCAGCCCTGGTGCGATCACCTATGGCCAGAGGGCAAACCATGCAAACTCCCCTAGGAGAAGTGGGTGTAGCAGGTGACAGCGACAGACTCTGGTGATCCAGATAGGAGGAAAACTACATGAGGCACTTGGTTGTGTAGTGTGTGTGTGTGTGTGTGTGTGTGTGTGTGTGTGACGGGGTGGATGGGGGAAGCCAGGGCAAAAGAGGAGCTGTCAGGACGGGGGTGAGCCAGGTGACCTTGGGCAAATTACTTAATCCCTCTATGCCTCAGTTCCTTGTCTCTACTATGGGGTGAATACTACTACTCTCATGTGGCTGCTGTGAAGATTGAATAAATAATCTGTGTCAAGTTCTCAGGAGTCAATGTTCTCTACAGCCTTTAGCAATTGATAAACGACAGTTTCATTCTATCCTCACAACATTTTCCCCAAATTAAAGATTATTATTCCCATGTTATACAGATGAGGAACCCAAAGGTCAGAGAAGTTAAGCATGCACATGCAGTCTGTGCATGTATTGTGATGTGCAGGAGAGTTAGGATGGATAGTAAGTTCTCATCACGTAGAGGCCTCACTACAGTTTTGGCTCCGTCCTGGGCAAGTGACGTATCTTTTCTGAGCATCAGATTCTTCATCTGTGAAACAAGGAAGTCCAGCTGAATCATTTCTCAAATCCCCTCTTAGTTTAGAAAGCCATGCTTTTGGCTTGGCCATAGGGAGCCTGTGGATTCTGAAGAAGGCAGATGACAGACAAAATGAAGGAGGCTTTCTTAGAATACAGTTATGTCGCAGGGTGCCTTGTAGACTAGAAGGAGGGTGACCAGGAGGCAGGGAGGTTACAGTACCAGTAGTCCCAGAGATGTGTTGTGTAAGGTTCTGGACTATAGCATCACAGGAGGGGACTGGCCAGATAGGCAAAAGCTGTGAGGTCCACAACAAAAGGAAAATGATCAGGAGAGCAATCCTGTTTGGCCACTGGGCATCCCAGATAGATACAAACTGATGTATTAATCATCAAGGCTGAGGGCACAGGGCCTATTTCCAAGGAGGCACTGGGGGATGGATGGGGTAGGGGGAGGATGAGGTCAGTGTGAGGGTTAAAAGAATGAAAGAAGGCTTGCTTCTAAAAATCATGCAGTTGCCTCTGGAGTAGAAAGTGAGCAATAAAAGCCTGGGAGGGTTTTCTCCAAGTACATCACAGCTCCGCACCATCTCATGGGACTGCTAAGCACAGACTACAGGCTGCTGACCACAGCAAGACCCTAACACTGACTCTGGCCTCTGGGCTTCTCGGGCCCAGAACAATCCCTCTAATTAGCCCCCATCCTCAGCCACCAGGCATATCCCATCCAAGTTCTTTCCATTGCCTAACCTGCCCTCCCTCTGCTTCCCTCACCACCCTGGCTCATTTGTCCCTTTGCCAGTTGCTATGGCCCCACCCCTACACCTTCAACCTCCAAATGGCCCCTCTTCTGCTCCCAGCCTGGACTGCTAAGCATTTCCCAAGGAAATGGTAGAGGCTTGTTATGACCTCAACTTTATGTTCTGTAATCCTGCCTGGGCCCCAGTACCACTCTGACAATCCCTTTCTGCTCTTCTATGTTCCTGGAAACCGCACCCATTCTCCACAGTGGCTTTTTACAAATCCTTACCACCTTCCTCAAGCACATCTACCATCATATGCCACCATGCCCCCTTAGCATACTGTACCAAAACAGAGGGCCTGACTGAGAACATCAGGATGACCCTTCACGCCTATAAACTTTCTCTTGGTTTGCCTCATTCCTTCAGCTCCAGCAATCTCCTCCAGGCCAAGGCTAATCACTGTACCTCTGGATCTTTATCCTGTGCTTCTCATCTCCCCTGGGTACTGGCTCGATTACTTACTACTTCTTCTTCCTGTATCTTTGAACTCTTCTTGGCTCTTTTATTGCAGTCTAAGCTGCAGTCTTTCTGTTCTTACTAAAGCAACAAAAGGGAGTAAACACTCCCTTCACCTTGTGTATCCTTCTGAAATCCCCTTTTCTTTTTCTCTCGTCCAGTCTGGAAATCTTTATTTTTAAATTGGATTATTTAGTCCATTTACATTTATTGTAATCACAGATATATTTGGATTTATTTTTACCATCTTATTTTCTTCTTTCTATTTATCCCACTTTACCATAGATTCAGTATCACTTGTCTTGAGACCAGAGTGTTTTGGATTTCAGAGTTTTTAAGATTTTGAAATATTTGCATGGTACTCACCTGTTAAGCATTCATAATCCAAAAATAAAAAATCTGAAATGCTGCAATGAGCATTTCCTTTGAGCATCATGTCAGTGCTCAGAAGGTTTCAGATTTTGGAGCATTGTAGATTGTGGATTTTTGGATTAGGAATGCTCAACCTATATTGTCCTTTTTATTTCCTTTATCAGTTCCTTTTGGATTATTTTGTATAATTCTATTTCCTTATTCTCTTAACCTATAAGTTATACACTCTGTTTCTCTTCTATTAGTGAATACCTGTTAGTAAAGTATGCATGAATTCATACATAACATATATTTTTTATTTAGCCCTTGATCTTTAAAGCCATTTCTTTGAGTATATAATTTTAAGTTGACTGTTATTTTTCTCTTGGGTCTATTTTGGATTTTTGTCTATGTAGATTATTTTTCTTAAAATTTGGTCTGTGAGAATTCCCTGTAGCCTGAATTGAATTTGGGTTTCCCTACAGATGATTTGCTCTTATTTCTTCCACGTACTACCAGGAAGTACAACGGGCCTCAGACCACTTGAATCTAAATAGTGTGTAGTTTTTCAGACCACCTAGATTGGGTGAATTTTGAATAAAATCATATCATGAAGGCCAGCTTGCCGTTATGAATTCTCAGGGGATATTTTCTCCCATTCTCACTCAGAGCCAAGGTTTTGTTTTTTGTTTTCTTTTGAGACAGAGTCTCACTCTGTCGCCCAGGCTGGAGTGCAGTGGTGCGATCTCAAGAGCCAAGGTTTAAGTCAGACAGTTCCTTGCAGTCTCCTGGAGGAGTGAATTATTTATTTTTCTTTTTCCTTTTTCTTTTCTTTTTTTTTTTTTTTTGAGACAGAGTTTTGCTCTTGTTGCCCAGGCTGGAGTGCAATGGTGCGATTTCGGCTCACTGCAACTTCCACCTCCCAGGTTCAAGTGATTCTCCTGCCTCAGTTTCCCCAGCAGCTGGGACTACAGCCACACACCACCACGCCTGGCCAATTTTTGTATTTTTTTTTTTTTTTTTAGTAGAGACGGGGTTTCGTCATGTTGGCCAGGCTGGTGTCGAACTCCTGACCTCAGGTGATCCACCTGCCTTGGCCTCCCACAGTGCTGAGATTACAGGTGTGAGCCACCGTGCCCAGTTTGAGGAGTGAATTATATCTAGTACTTCCTTAGATGAAGTGTATTACAGGATCACAGCCTTGTGCACAGGATCTGTTATTAGACACCCCACTTTGGATGAGCTTGAGCTCTGTCTCCTGTCCCCTATATCCTGTTTGCCTGTGAAAACCAAAGTTCAAGCTCACCCATATGCAAAGGCTCTGAACAGAAAAGCCAGCTTTGGTGATCAGCTTTCCTCTTTGATTTTTAGTTTTTCACTTGAGTATTCACTTTCTTGCTAGTTTACTGAGAATTTTGAGTTGTTTTCAGCAGAAGATTTGCTCAAGGAACCTGGTTTACCATTTCCCCCTCCCATCATAGCCAAGTTATTTGAAATAATAGATGATACTCAGTGTTTCTAAGCCTTCACCCCCACTTGTAGCCTCCTGAAGTTAGGCCTTCACCCCATCCTCCACTGAGCCTGCTCAGGCAAACGTCACCAATCAGAAGTTACCAAAACCCTAAGAGACTTGTTCCTCATCTTACTTGACCTCTTCTCAACATTACAAACTATGGACCTCTTGAAAGCTTCTCTTGCCTTGGTTTCTATTATTCTGTTTTTCCCAGGTTCTCTTCCTACTTCCATCACTGTTCCTTCTGTCTTCCTTTTTCCTGGTATTGCTGTATTTCCAGATTCTCTTGCTCCCTTGAGCTGTTTGAATAACTATGATATGCTGCTAACTTCCAAATCCACATCTCTGTGGCTCCAGGTACCTTCAACTCAGTATGCCTGACAAGGAACTCATTTTTTACATTTTTTAATTTTTTGGAGACGGAGTCTTTGTTGCCTAGGCTGGAGTGCAGTGGTGCAATCTCGGCTCACTGCAACCTCTGCCTCCTGAGTTCAAGTGATTCTCCCGCCTCAGCCTCCCGAGTAGCTGGGATTATAGGTGCCCACGACCATGCCCAGCTAATTTTTGTATTTTTAGGGGTTTCGCCATGTTGGCCAGGCTGGTCTTGAACTCCTGACCTCAGATGATCCACCTGCCTTGGCTTCCCAAAGCACTGGGATTACAGGTGTGAGTCACCGTGCCCAGCCAAGGAACTCATTTTCTTCTTCCCAAACCTGCCCATTCTAGTCTGCTGAATGAAACTGCCAGGCAGCTAGTCACCTAAGATTATCCTGGAGTCATATGGGGCCATCCCCTTTCCTCATTTCCTGTATCTAATCAATCTTGTCATTTCTACCTCTTTGAACTCTTGAATCTGTTTCTCTTTTCCACCTTCACATTGTGGCTGCCTGGGGTCGGGTCCACCTCCTATCTTGCCCGGGCTACGGGCTTTGCCTCCTCTTTGATTTCCTTACAACCATTCTTGTCCTCCTCCAACCAGCCTCTATAAAAAGTTCAAATTCACTTGGTTCAGCAAAGTGATCTTCCTAAAACACAATATGATCAGTTTACAAATATGATCAGTTTAGCCTTTCCTAAAACACAAACATTATCAATTTACACTTAGAGGTTCAAGTGTACTGAAGAGGGTCTCTTATTAGACTCCCGATCCAGTGTGCTCCATTTCCAAGTAGACTTCCATGTCTGCCTAGCTCACCAACATTACCTTTCCACTCTCTACCATCTTCAACCTGCATCTCCCTGGTGTGCCGCTAGGCTGCTCACAGTTGTAAACGCCAGGCAAAACAGTCTCCTGCCATCTCCTGCCCTCCCGACACAGGCCTATCTGGGGAGGACTCTTTGATCTTCCAAGAATCAGCGTAGCCTGTCTCTTTGTGAAACCTTTCCCAACTCCTCAGCCTGTCCCCTTACAGCTGAATCATTCATGTCCCCTGAGTGGCCTCCATTGGCTCTTTACAGACTTGTGTCCTCGCAGAGATAACCTGTTGCTGCTCTTATTCTCATGCTTTTCTCTATTAGATTTTAAGTTCCATGAAGGCAAGGACTATGACTTATCCACGTCCATATGTCGTGACTGGTATACTGTAGGTGCTCAGTAAGTGCTTGTGGCATGGATGAGTGAAGATGAGCTATTGCCTTCTTGGAATGAATGACCCTGCTGCTCAGCAAGGCAAATGATCCCCTAGGTAGTGGTGTTTCTGTGCGTTGTGACCAATGTGGCAGCTGTCACACTGACTTGTCACTCTAGTCAGTGGGACTAAGGTGTAAGACTTTCTCCTAGAGAAGTGGCTCCTGCTAGCTCTAGGGACTCTCATGACAAAGAGAGCAGAGGGGAAAAGCGGTTCATAGACTATGATGTGGGTCCAGCCCTAAGATTAAGAAGGTTTACAAGGCCGGGCACGGTGACTCATGCCTGTAATCCCAACACTTTGAGAGGCCGAGGCAGGCGGATCACGAGATCAGGAGCTCGAGACCAGCCTGGCCAATGCGGTGAAACCCTGTCTCTACTAAAAATACAAAAATTAGCCAGGCATGGTGGCATGTGCCTGTAGTCCCAGCTACTTGGGAGGCTGAGGCAGAAGAATTGCTTGAGCCCAGAAGGCGGAGGCTGCAGTGAGCTGAGATCATGCCGCTATACTCCAGCCAGGGTGACCCAGTGAGACTCCATCTCAAAAAAAAAAAAAAAAAAAGAAAAAAAAAAAAAAAAAAAAAAAGAAAAAAAAAAAAAAAAAAAAAAAAAAAAGAAGGCTTATGAAAATGGACACTTACTGAGGCCTTCAGGGATGGTGAGGAGAGATAGGAGGAAGCATCCTTGGGCCAGGCTGTGGGAAGGAGCGAAGGGCACAGGTAGGAATTAGGCAGTCTCTATGTAGCGCAGGATCTAAAAGGAAGGTAGACACATCACCTAGGAAAGCTCTAGTTTGGAGATGCCCCAAACTCTCACAAATGGGGTGTGAGGCATATTATTCACCCCTCCCCCGCTCCACCTCATTTCCCACCTTCAGCTGGGTCCTGAAGACTAGTCCCTAGAAAAGCAGGAGATGCTATGGTGTGGAAGAAAGCACAGGACCAGTAGGCCGTGGCTTTAATGATGGATTGTATGTGAGCCTGGGTAAATCGCTTACCTTCTCTAAGTCTCAGTTGCTTCATCAGGGCACACTCTGACATGCCTCAACCACTTCCTAGGATTGTAGTGAAGGTCAACTCATAATGATGATGATAGCTATTCTTTTTAGATCACTTCCTATGTGTCAGAGATTATGCTAAACGCTTTACCATATTTTATCAATACTAACAACATCTCTCTGACATAGAACTATTATTAGCTGCATTTTACAAGATGAGTAAATTGAGGTTTAGCGAGGTAAAGTATCTTGCCCAAAGTCCAATGCTATCAAGTGAGTTGATGGAGCTGACAGAGGCGGCATTTTGTCTGTAGAGACAGCATTCTGGTTCCCTGATCTGTATATTTAGCTGTGTGGCTGACTTTATTGTCTAGGAGTGAAGCAACCACAGGTCCCCCCTGGGACCCCTGGCCTCACAGCCACAGTGGCAGCACTTAGCAAAGAATAAGGAAAGACACTCCTTCCCCCTTGGCTTCAGGGATGTGCTCCTGAGGAGCTGACTTTCCCTTCCTACCTGCAGGGGTTGGTGACTGTACTGGGTTGAATAGTGTCCACCCAAAATTCGTATCTACCAGGAACCTGTGAATGTAATCTTACTTGGAAGGAGGATCTTAGCAGATGTAACCAATTAAGATCATTTGCACTCATACTGGATTAGGGTGGGCCCTAATCCAACGACTGGTATCCTTATAAGAAGAGAGAAATGTGGACTGAGATGTAGACATAGAGGGAAGATAACCATGTGAAGACATGGGGTTATGCTTCCGCAAACCAAACACCAAGGATCCTGGGAATCACCAGAAGCTAGAAGAGGCAAGGAAGGATTCTTCCCTGAGCGTTCAGAGAGCACATGGCCCTGCCAACACCATGGTTTCAGATTTCTAGGCTCCAGAACAGTGAGAGAATATATTTGTTATTTTAAGCTACCCAGTTTGGTAGTAGGAAACTAACACAGTAACCTAGCACTGTGTGCACCACAGCTGGGTGGATAGAGCATGGATTGGAAACCACGTAGATGGACTAGGTGGGGTGTGCCTATTTGTGGCAGATGAGGGAGAGGAGAATAAGTTATTTACTCTTTCAGCTACACTGACCAACTTGTAGACAATGCCTCCCCATGACTTTATGTGATTGTGTGTACACTGTGTCTGGCAAGTGTGTTTTCAGCTTTATTTTTTCCAGATATGATAATGGGAGTTCTTCAGGTTGGTGAAACTTAGAAGGTGAGAATTCCATTTAATAAACTGTTCCCCCTACCTCTTGGCTGTCCTTACCACCCCTAGATCTCAGATGGTGAAATTGTGCTTAAAGAGGTTCAAACCTTGCCCAAGTTTTCAGTTAGTTAGTAAGAAGCAGAATTCAGATCCAGAATTACCTGACTGCAAAAATTCTGCCCTTTCCATTATATCAAGTTCTTTCTCAAGCTAAAGAAACTGACCTCTATTCAGAAAGATATGGAGTGATTTGTTTACTTTCTTAAGCATTTTTTTCTAGATTTGAAAGTAACATTTATTTGAAAAATATTTAAAAATTATTGAAATGGTAAAATAAAAAGTAAAAAAAAATGGCAATAACTACTGTTACTATTGGGTAAATATCCTTCCAGTCTTTTTTTCCTATAAATACATATTATCAATACAATTTGAATAATACTGTGAACAGTTTTGCATTTTATTTTAATTTAACATTATCTTGTAAGCATTTTCTCATGTCATAAGTTATTGTAGACAGGATTTTAAATTACTAAATAATGTTTCACCATATGGATGGGCCATAATCTAACATTTTCTATGATTGTCTACTTAGTTTCCACCTTTTTACAATAATAAATATACAAGTTAACATTTTTAATAAACATCTGTCCTCTTATTATTTCTTGAAGACAGGGGTTCATACTGGGTAAATGGATATGAATATTCTAAGGCATCTGATGCATAATGACAATTGTTTACCAAAAGGGTTCTACCTACCCGCCCAATCAGAGTGCCTGACACGGCACCCTTACCCATACTGTCATCAGTAAAGAGCTTTGCTATGTTCTGAAAAGGAGCATGCCGCAATTCCATCACACAGGCTGCCGCGTCCAGAGGATGGCAGGGGGCAAGACCAAGCAGGGAAACCAGTTAGGAGACCGCGGCGATGATCCCAGGGGACGCGCTGGGGGCTTGAAGCTAGGCGCAGGGATGGAGGAACTGGAACACGCACGGGATTCGTAGAATATTCGACGGGGGCGGGGGATCGACTCTGATAAGATAATTCTGCGTTGCGTGGGGTGCAGGAGAGGGAGGAGACTGCACGTTCGGCTCCGGCCTCCTCCGCGCCGGGCTCAGCACCGATCAGCGAGGTTGGCCGAGGCGTGAGCCCCGCCCACCCCTTTAACAGGGACACTCCCCTTTAAGGCGGGCGCCCGCGCGCGCCCCGGCCCCGCCCTTCGGGGGCGCGCGCGGCGGCCGCGGCGCCGGCTCCGCCGGGAGTGCACGTGCCGGCGCCGGGCGGAGGAGAGGGAGGCGGGAGCCGGGCAGCGGGAGGAGGGGAGACGCCGGGGGCGCGCGCGCGCGCTGGGCGCTGCTGGGCTGCGGCGGCGGCGGCGGCGGCGGCGGTTACTATGGCGGAGTCGGCCGGAGCCTCCTCCTTCTTCCCCCTTGTTGTCCTCCTGCTCGCCGGCAGCGGCGGGTCCGGGCCCCGGGGGATCCAGGGTGAGTCCTGGGGCGGGGGGCGGGGGCCGGGATGGAGAGGGCTGGGCGAGGCCTCGAGCCGCGGCCGCTGGGCTACAGCGCGCCCCCTCCCCACGCGCACAATATGGCCGGGTGGGGGGCGCGGAGGAGTCGGGGTGACCCCCAGTCAGCTTCCCAGACCTCGGAGGCGCGGCTGCCCTTCGGCGGCAGAGCTCACGCCGGGCCCCTTGGGACCTGAGCCCTGTTCCAGGCGGAACTGGATTCGGGCAGCTCTCGGGGGTCGCGCTCCCAGCGCCCTCATGTTCCATAGAAGGAAGCCTGAGCCTCCAGCCTCAAGATTTGGAGGTCCATGGTTTCTGTCCTTCACCGTGTCCAGGGGCGGGGGGCTTTCTTCCCTCCCTTCAGATGCTCCTGGGGGGCGTCTTTCTCCCGCCAAGATTGTGGGGTTCGGGCGGTGGGGTCTTAGCCTCTCCGAGGGATCCTGATGTTGGGAGCCCGCGCACCTCAAGACTGCAGGGGAAGGGGTCTCTAACCTTTCCTTCAGGTCCTGCACTTGGCGTGTTTCTTCCCCTCCCTCCCCTGCCTCCCTAATGTTCTGGGAAAGGGAGTCACATTTCCCCTTCACTCAATCCCCTGAGTTCAGTGGGGCAATCCTCCCCTCCGCCCTCCGGCACACATGCCCCGTGGAGGCTATTTGGAGGAAGTGGGACGAACAGGCCCCTAAACCTTTTTGGAGCCTAGCTTTGGAATCCCTAACCCTATGGAACCGAGTTCCCCAAGGGTTGATCTGAATCTAGGTGTATTTGCTTTCCTCCTCGCTTCCCCCACCCTACTCCGGGGGGCCCATTCAGTTAATCACTTTGTGGATGCCTTTCAGGTGAAATCTTAGAACGTGTCTCCAACCCCCCAAGATTATTTAAAGATCCCACCACCGGACTGTATCCCCGGCCCTTGGTCAGTACTTATTTACCTTCCTACACGATGCCTCTTCCCAGCCCGCCCACCCTCACACACCCCTTACCTTCCAATCCCCACAGTCTGCGCCTCGCCTTATACCACCCCACTCTCCCCTCTGTAGAAGCGGGTACCTTTTTGCGGGACACTCCGCTGGCTGTGTTGTTTTTGAGGCTTTGGGGGTTTAGAAAAGCAGATGAAACCCTTAAATATTTCGTTTAAGAGAGTCCTGACGAATGTGTTTTGGCCTTGAGGTAGTAGATGAAGGTTATATTTGGCAGTTATATTGAAGCGATTATTGACCCACAGATGGATCTGGGAGAGATGATCAGGATTGTATTCGCTCCCAATGTACAAAGCCTGCTGCTTTGACTTCTCAGCAGCCCCTAACCTTCCAGCAATGGGAGATCAAGTGTGTTCTGTGGCTCTCTTCTCCCCTAGAAAGAATGATTCTCAGGTGAGTTCAGTCGTCTTTAATAAACCAGACAGTCAAGAAAAGACACCATGCCACTGTGGAGTCTCAAAAACAAGTTCATTATCTCCGGCTTTGATATTTGTTCCCAGTGGTGGAGCCTGTGCAGCGGGGTCTTTGTTCACGGGCTGATGCTTCTGCTAAGCACCTCGTGTGTGTTCTTCGGCCTCACTGCTCTGTGGCTGAGGGGTTTGAGAAACATGGTGAAGGTGTGTGAACCGAGCTTGACATTTGTGGTGAGATAATGATTTGCATGAATAAGGATGTTCATCGGGCCTTATTAAGGACCATTTTTTGGAATGTGTAACATAATGTTCTCTACTGGGTAGTAAAAAAAAAAAAAGGGGGGGGGAGATTGAACCTCTAGGTTTGTCATGTTATTTGTGTATGTATAAATCTTTAAATTCCTCATATAGGAATTTTTATCCTGCCCCTAATATATCCAGGATTTTTAACAGTCATTTCCCTGCTGATTTGATATTAGTGTTTGTGGGGTTTTTCTGGTTGTGAGCCTAGTTAAGAATGTTTGATAATCCAATTGGTTCTGATTGGGGCAGAGTTCATTTTTTTGTAATCTTCCTAAAATGGATGTTTGTGGGGGTTAAGGTGGGTGGGTAAAATAGGGAGTTCGTTTCTTTTTTTGGTAAATTGGAAATTAGGTTGTGTGTCCAGCAAACATTCTCCAGGGCCTTTAAACTTCTTGGCCAGACACTACAGTTTTTTCCGGGACACGTCTAGTTGCCAGTAGTGCATGCTATGGAGACCACTGCTGCAAAAGGCTTAAAGTAAAAGGTCAGTTCTGGGAAAATAGAGGCTGTGGGATAACAAGAAGTTGATTTTTTTCCCCTCCCCTGCATTTCCTATATAGTGCTCCCCTACGTGGGCTGGAGGAGTGACAGAGCCAGGCAGCTCTGATGCCTGAAGATGCCTGATACTTGGACATGATGTGAGGGCAGTAAGGGAAAGGCATTTCTGTTAATGAATTAACTAGGACTTAGTAAAAGGCCAGTGATAAGGAGAATGAGTTTCAGTTAGAAATAGCATCCGTTTGATAGGTGTACATGTTTTAAGGCCTGGCTTTGGAATTTTCACATTTAAAAATGTAAAATTGAGTTAGTAGCAGGAGAACATGACATTCATTTCTTAAGACAAAAGCAACAAGAGAGATATTTGACATTCTCATAGGAACATTTTGAAATTTTGTGAGCGGACTAAAAATCTGATTTCAAGCTAACCCTTGTAATTTTGTTGAGTGGACATGGATTTTAAGTACAGTGGAAGTGCAGTCTTGTAGAGGACCTCTGATTAGTTTTGTTTAAACAGCTCCTGGAACAGATGTGATAAAACATATTAAAATGGCTACTCTGGTTAAAGGTTAAAGCCAGATGGAGGGAGGAGGCTGGTTTTCAGCCCTAGAACTTAGCTCTCTTACAAGTTGTCCTTGAACAAGTAACTTAACCTTTCTGTGACTGGCTCAGTTTTCCCTCTGTAAAATAAGGAAATATTTTGTGTCACTCTTATTGGGACATTTGTGAGTCTGACTTACTGATAGCCAGTTGGCGGGGAGGTATTTTTAGACACCGTTTCTGACTTCAGTGAATAAGCAATGCTGGGTTACTTTTTTATCTTATGGAGCAGAAAAACATACTCTGTGATTGATAGACGTACGACATGTCACAGTGTGGTTAATTTCTTTTTGTGCTTTTTTGTAGACCCCTTTCAGATTTCCTCAAGTTAATTTCTGTCTCTGACAGGCTCTTACATTGTCGACTAGGCAGCATACCTGTGCTAATCAAAGACAGTCTGGAGGGAGTGACCTGCTTTAGGCTTTATTGGTTTGGCAACGTTTTAATTCTTACGCAACTCTGGGTATGTTTATGGCACTATGTAAATGTTACATAAGAACATGGAGGCTGAGAAGTGGCCAGAATGGTGACTGTGAACACAGGAAGGTTAGACTGAGGACTTTATCCAAAAGGACCTTGGAAATCTGCAGTCAGTACAGGAAGAACCTGCACTTTATTTTCCTCTAAGAATCTTTTTAGATGATTATGTCTTTCAGGTGGACTGCTGTGTTATAAATAGGTTTATTCTCCACCGGTGAGCTAATTGTAACCTTGCTACCAAAATATGAATCAGTAAACGATGAGACGTGCTGCTTCTTCCAGCATGTCCTGTTGAAGCTGCTTGTTGCATTTTGGAACATGAGTTGAATTGGGCTGCAGTCTGTTCTCATAATAACTGAGGAGCACAGGGTGTTGAGGTGGAATGGAATTCTCAGTTCGTGGTGCTTTAGGTCATCTTCATTTTTGAAGGTTAAATACAGAATACTGAAGTGGCTCTTTATAATTTTGAAATCTTTGTTGTTTACTGTTCAATTTTTGCTCAGAGTAGCAGTGAACATTAATTCTGGGATCTCGCCTCTTTGTCTTCAGTTCTTGTGTTAGCTGTTGTTGTAGGAGTTGGTGTAAGAGGGTCTTAATCTCGTTTTCCTCTCTGAATTCATAAAAAGGAAATTCTAGAGTCCTTTCTCACCAGTACTGATGCTGGACATACTGCAGGCAGCTACAGCCCATCAGTTCCACCTGGACTGGGAATGCGGGAAACTTTTAAGTCCAACTTGCATTTCTTTAACTCTGCAGGCACTGCCTCATGACCAGGTTCAGATACCTGCTCTGAGTTTCTGTTCTCAGTTTTTCACTCTCATGCATGGTTTAACTTGAGCTTTGGCTTCAGAGGCACCATTTCTGTCCATGTCTGTTCTCTCTCCTCTGTTATGGAGAAATGGTGTGCTAAGCAAAAATACGATTTCAGAGACTGTCTTTCTTTCCTTTACTCTGTAGAGTTGCCAGAGTTTGGTTTAGCTGTGAAGTTTCCATCCCGGGCAATCTTTATCTGCTCTCTAGGGTTCAGAGACAGTGCCACTTTAGGCAACTCTGGGCTTTTTGGTTTTCTTTAGTCTCCACCCAATCTTAAGCCTGCATTTGTCTCCCTAAATATTTTGAATTTAGCATAATGAAAGTAACTGCCTTTCCCTTTAAACCATCACATCACCCCTAATATTTACACAGTTAACATATAGGAGATTTCTTTATTCATTGGGTTGGGTATGTGCCTGGAACAGGTTTTGGCATGGGGATTTAAATAACAACAAGATGAACAAAAGTCCCTAAATCACTGCTACTATGGAACTTACAATTGCAATGGCTTAGACTGAAAATAAATAAGTAAACTCAATTAATCAGTCCATGAGTGCTGTGAAGAAAATAAAACAGGATGCTGTGCCATAGTGTGCCTGGAGCTGCCATTTCACCTCTCTCTCAGCTTCATTGTTTTATCTGTAAAATGGGGCTAATACAGTCTTGTTACTCGTGGTAGTTCTATAAAGTTGAATTGTAGAACTGAATTACCAAGTCTTCAACCATTGCTCCTAGGGGAAACACAGGGTTAGATTCCTGCAAGCCTCTGGTCACTTTTTCAACCTGTGAATACATAACCTTATTTTATGTGTTTCTTTCTTTCTTTTTTTTTTTTCTTTTTTTTGAGACAGGGTCTCGCTCTGTTGCCCAGGTTAGAGTGCAGTGATATGATCTCACTTACTGCAGTTTCTGCCTCCTGGGCTCAAGCAATCCTCCCACCTCAGCCTCCTGAGTAGCTGGGACCTCAAGTGTACACCACCTCACCTAGCTAATTTGTGTATTTATTTACTTTTTGGTAGAGACAGGGTTTCAACATGTTGCCCAGGCTGGTCTTGAACTCCTGGGCTCAAGCAGTCCACTCACCTGGGCTTCGCCTGCTGAGAATGCAGGTATGAGCCACTGAACCTGGCCTGTTTTATGTGTTTCTGTTTATTTTTAATTTTAATTTTAATTTTTTTGAGACAGTGTCCTGCTCTGTCACCCAGGCTGTATAGTACAACAGTGCATTACAGATCGGGCACAGTGGCTCACACCTGTAATGCCAACACTTTGGGAGGTCAAGGCAGGTGGATCATGAGGTCAGGAGTTTGAGACCAGCCGGACTAACATGGTGAAACCCCGTCTCTATTAAAAATAGAAAAATTGGCCGGGCACGGTGGCTGAAGCCTGTAATCCCAGCACTTTGGGAGGCCAAGACGGGCGGATCACGAGGTCAGGAGATTGAGACCATCCTGGCTAACACGGTGAAACCCCGTCTCTACTAAAAAATACAAAAAACTAGCCGGGCGAGGTGGCGGGCACCTGTAGTCCCAGTTACTTGGGAGGCTGAGGCAGGAGAATGGTGGGAACCCGGGAGGCGGAGCTTGCAGTGAGCTGAGATCCGGCCACTGCACTCCAGCCCGGGCGACAGAGCGAGTCTCAAAAAACAAAAACAAAACAAAACAAAAATACAAAAATTAGCCAGGCGTGGTGGTATGTGCCTGTAATCCCAGCTACTCAGGAGGCTGAGGCAGGAAAATCGCTTGAACCCGGTAGGCAGAGGTTGCAGTGAGCAGAGACTGTGCCACTACACTTCAGCGTGGGTGACAGAGTGAGACTCCATCTCAAAAAAAAAAAAAAATGCATCATAGTTCACTGCAGCCTGGAACTCCTGGGCTCAAGCAGTCCTCCTATATCAGCCTCCAAGTGGCTAGGATCACACGCACATGCCACCATACCCAGCCAATTTTAAAATTTTTTGTAGAGATAGGGTCTCACTCGTTGCCCAGGCTGGTCTCAAATTCCTGGGCTCAAATGATCCTCCTGCCTTGGCCTCCCAAAGGGCTGGGATTACCGACGTGAGATACCATGCCTGGCTTTGTTTCTGTTTAAAGACATCTTATTTAATACATATTGTTGGTTCATTAACATTGACCTTTACTGCCAATAGCACTGTTAACTCATGCCTGAACCAAGCTTCTCTAACATGTATTTTCTCCATGAGGCATATCACTATCTTCTTGCGCCTAGGAACACTAGACAGCACCTCAGCACTACTTGTGGGGGACCATTTTATACAGCAAAATCATCAATGAAAAGCATGACACTAAATATGCTGTGGAAAGGATAACTTGTTTACAGTATGCCAGCTGAAACAAGAAGGCAGGGTTGCCTTGTTTGACCTCAGTTGGGAATGCATGTGGTGGGTGTTTCAAATGTTTCACTATTCTGTGCGTGGCTGCCAGTGAGCAGGAAGGTACCATAAATGTTGATATTGGGGTTACACATAAATTTGCATTAACCATATTTTGTTAGAACTGTATACAAAAGAGGTAGAAATAAAATTGTAGAATTTCACTGAACCAGAATTTTAATTTTAATACATATAGTTAGAAGTCCCATTTCCAGACTGCAAACTAAATATATGCATGTTAAGTACCTACCATGGTGATCTAGCGTGGTGGTCCCCAACCTTTTTGACATCAGGGACTGGTTTCGTGGAAAATAATTTTTCCACATGGGAAGTGGGGGAGATATGGTTTCGGAATGAAACTATTCCACCTCAGATCATCAGGCACATCACGCCGAGGTGGATGGATCACCTGAAGTCAGGAGTTCAAGACCAGCCTGGCCAACATGGTGAAACCCCATCTCTACTGAAAATACAAAACTAGCCAGGCATGGTGGTGGCAGCACATGCCTGTAGTCCCAGCTACTCGGGAGGCTGAGGCAGGAGAATCGCTTGAATCCAGGAGGCGGAGGTTGCAGTCAGCTGAGATCACGCCACTGCACTCCAGCCTGGGGAACAGAGTGAGACTCCTCAAAAAAAAAAAATAAAACAGGATCATCAGGCACGTCAAGCATGTTAGATTCTCATAAGGTGCATGCAAGCTAGATGCCTCGCATGCGTGGTTCACAGTAGGTTTCCCACTTCTATGAGAATCTAATGCTGCCGCTGATGTGACAGCAGGCAGAGCTCAAGTATGTGCCTGCCACTTACCTCCTGCTGTGTGGCCTGGTTCCTAACAGGCTGTGGACCAGTACCAGTCTGTGGCCACAGGGTTTGCGGACCCCTGATCCAAAGGGTCCCTTGACATGTATTTATTGAGCACTTGTCAAATACTAGGCATTGTCACAGGTGTTAGGAATACGGCAGTAAAACAAAGGAGACAAAATTGCCTTCTCTCAGCTTACCTTCTGCCAGGTGAGGTGGACAATAAACAAAAGTATGAAATGTAAGGCAGTTGTGCCTACCACAGTCCACCTTCTGCTCCTCCCTCCCCCAAGATTCCCCATCTTTGGTGTCCACACACCTGCTTCAGGTATTCAGTCAAATGCTAGTCTTTGTCGATAGAAGTAAGGTCTTAGTCGGTTGACCTTTAGCCATCTAAAGGAGGTTATCATGGTGGGTCTGTCCTGATTGAACTAGCCCTTTCAAAGCAGAGAGATTTCTCAGCTTATTGCACAAGAGGAAATCAGATGTTCCAGCTGGCTTGGAAGCAAGCAGACCTCCATGTTTTGAACTGCCGATCCCAACAGCCACATGGCAAGGAACTGCAGGCAAACTCCAGCAGCTGAGAGTGGTTCCCAGCTGACAGCTAGGAGGAACATGGGGACCTCAGTCCTTTATCTGCAAGGCCATGGATCTTGCCAACAACCAGTAGGCTTGGGAGAGGACCCAATCCTAGATGAGAAGGCAGCCCTAACTGGAACTGTCCATGCTGTGCCTGGACTTCTGACCTGTAGGAACTGTGAAATAGTAACTAGGTGGTGGTTTAAAAAATGTATGCATTGGGTGGGGGTGAGTCAAATGGTGATGGTGAAAATAGGTAAAGCAAGAGAGGGGAATAATGAGAAATACCCCAAAATAGTCATGGGGGTACTTGAGACCTAGTGCCCAGCCATCCCATCGCTCACGTATAAAAATAAATACTTTGATCACAGGTGGCTTTCATCTGCCTATAACTTTTTTCTAGATATTTGTGAGTGGAGGGGAGAGGAATTGTGGATGCTTTGGAAATAAGTTTTTTAGGTGCTTGGGATATTTGAGTTGAGGAATCTGGGAATTGAAGTATTTTCTGGGTTTTGTTTTGTTTTGTTTTGTTTTGTTTTGGTAGTAGAGGACTCACCTTGCCCCACATCCTCATATATTGTCTTGGTGTATGTTTGCATGTTACCTTTTATACCTGTAGAAGATAAGATTGAATTGTAATCAGTCAGTGTTCGTGCCTAGCACTAAGCTGAATGCTGAGAGGGATCCTGAGGAAAGAGTCTGTCCTTGTCCTTTGCAAGTTTACACACACAGACTGACCACAGTGGCTCACGCCTATAATCCCAACACTTTGGAGACTGAGGTGTGGGGTATCGCTTCAGTCCAGAAGTTTGAGACTAGCCTGGGCAACATAGCGAGACCTCGTCTCTACAAAACATTTTTAAAAATTACACGGGCGTGGTGGCACGTGCCTGTGGTCCCAGCTACTTGGGAGGCTGAGGTGGGAGGATGGCTTGAGCCCAGGAAATTGAGGCTACAACAAACCATGATTGCACCACTGCACTTCAGCCTGGGTGACAGAGTGAGATCCTGTCTCAAAAAAAAAGCTTACACACAAATGGACTTTTTTTCTGCTTGTTGAAACTACCACAAACTATGAGGAGTTCAGGTGACAATTGTAATAAAAGCATCTGATTTGCTGAATGTTTACTATATAGTAAAGTATTACGCTACGCACCTGTGTTATATCATTTACTCTATATAGTTATTCTTTGAGGGGCTAGGGGCTCTTATTCCCAATTTACAGATGAGAAAACTAGGGCATAGAGAAGGTAAGCAGTGGGTCCAAAGTCTATCCAAGTCCAAAACATGTGGTCTAAATATTGTACTGTACTATAAACTGTGAGTACTGTAAAAGTGACCTTCTAACCAGGCTCTCTGCCTTCAGTCTCCTATTTGTTTTCCATCCTACTGCTGGATTTAACTTTGGAAATGCACCCTATCTGTCTGACCTATAGGTTTTGTGGCTTCTAGGATCAACTCTAGACCCCTTAGCTTAGCATTGCAATCAGTTTCATCTGGTCTTAGTCTTCCTGACTGTTCTTGTCTTTGGCTGGAACCTTGGCATTGTTGGAACTGTCAATTTACTGTGAACCCAATATAGCTAATATTTTTTCACAGCCCTTTGCCTTCCCCTTTCTTTTTCTCTGGAATGCTTCTCCCCACTTCTCCTCCTGGCCAAACCCAGTGTCCTCCAGTGTGGACCTTCATCCTCTTGTGTTCTCCGGGTCAGTGATTCCATCCTCTCTGCTTTTCGCCTTGGCCTGTATTGGTAGTTGGAGTTGCACTGTTTATAGTTGTCTTCTCCTCCCACTCTCTGTGCCCAAAGAGTTGGTGCGGGGAGCTGGCTTATTCATTATATGACTTTGGCCTACACAGAGGCCTGCATGTTTTAAGTACTTAATAAGTTTGTTTAATTTAATTCATTCATTTCCATCCTCTCAGTAAAATCCTAGGTAAATAATTCCAATTCTGTTTTGCTCTAATTTTATTACCATCTTGTGTATATAGAATTTTAATCCTACTCAAAAAATGCCACAAACATTTGTGAGTTACTTGGAACATCATAATCTCTCTCTCTATCTCACCTCTTTCATCTCTGTTTATCCTACGCCTACCCATTTTATTCCAGCCAAATGAACTTGATCTCTCAACCTCATTAGTTTTATTCTCAGTTTGTCTGATTTCTTTTTTCCTTTTTCATTGTCCCAGTTGCCTGAAACAATCATTCCTATCCCTCTTCTCACTCAAAACTGTGACATACACTGTCTCCTCTCCATTCGTCCATATTATAATAAATAGGTCAGGAAGAAAATACCAGAGATAAATATCCTTCCCTGGTCTATTGAGCCAGAAGTATGTTTATTCAGACTCAACAAAGAAAACAGTGGTTTTACATGTTCATCATAAACTGAAATCAAGGGAGAAATGCAATTTCCTGATTGTCTAAATATGACAACTGAGTCTGTACACGTAGGTCCCAGGAACATTGGACACACTCCCTCATAATGATGCTCGCTCATTTCAGTTTTACCTTGACATTCTTCTGAGCAGCAGGTGGGCCCTTGCTAGATGTTCAGGTATTTACAGTCAGCCATAAATTAAGTTGCAATGACAGGTCTCCTTAGCATAAACATCAAACGTCTCTTTTGAGTGAGAACAAAGCTTTCATTCTCTAACAGAAACTTAAGGTTGGACTTGTTTAAACAGCTCTCTAGGGCTGGGTTTGTCTCCAAGTAGAATGTCAGAAAGGCAGCTTGTAGAATGGATATAGTGTGGACCTGGCTTTCCAAACACCTTTCTCTTATGCAAACCCCATTCCAAGACTTTTTCCCAGATTGGAATTAAATACCAAGCTTATCAAGTGTCTTATTGTTAAATCTGTGGTTCTCCCCACCCCCCCACCATACAAATAGCTTCCTTTATTAAGTCAGTTATATTTTTTTTGTGCTTTTTACCAGTACATTTTGTTTTTGTTTTTTTCTATATACCACCATTGGCACCTGTAAAATTTGACTTTATTATGGCTCTTGGGTACTTGAAAGCTTTTTGTTTTAATGTATTTTTAAAATCTAATTTTGATGATTGTAAAAGGTGAAAATGTAACTTGGGTCTTGTTTTCTTTTAACCAAATAGCATGTGATTGCTTTACTGCTGCAAGATTTTTCTATTTAGACTAGTTAGAACCTTGCTAGTACAGTATCAGTTCCTAGTTATTGCCTTCCAGCCCCCCAAGAAAGCCAAACATTGCCTCTATTTTGTGAACAGTTTAGTGCCAGATATTTTTTAACCTGATTCAGATTTTCATAAACATTTTGGCAGTTGTCTAGATCAGTAGCTATTAACAGTTGTCTTTCTTTTTAAGACAGTGGAACTCTTAAAAATGAAAACGTAGAAATGTATATAAAGTTATAAAGTGAGTAAAAGCTGAGCAACTCTGGCAGAGGCCCCCTCTGCCCCTGAAATTATTAGGCTGAGATCTGTTGAGTGACATTTATTGGGCACAGTGCTATTTGCCAGGTGCTGTACTAGATACCGGTGAGAAACTGGTGAAAAGGACACTGGTTTCCTCTTTGTGAATTCAGAGATTCCTGGACATGGTGGAGAGTCTAGAGATTCAGGAAGAAGACAGTTTGAAAAACACTCTAAGTTTTTTGTTTTTGTTATTGAGATTATATTGTGTATGTTGTTTGGCAAATAGGGATATATGGTAGTAGTTTTAAATTGTGGCAAAATACGTGAAACAGAAAATGTACTATTTTAATTGTACAATTCAGTAGTGTTAAGTACCTTCATAATGTTGTGCAAACCGTCACCACTATTTTTAAATTTTGATATTTATTTAATTTTTATTTATTTATTTATTTATTTTTGAGACGAAGTCTTGCTCCGTCACCCAGGCTGGAGTGCCATAGCATGATCTCGGCTCACTGCAACCTCTCCCTCCCAGGTTCAAGCAATTCTCCTGTCTCAGGCTTCTGAGTAGCTGGGATTACAGACATGAGCCACCACACCCAGTTAATTTTTTGTATTTTTAGTAGAGATGGGGTTTCACCATATTGGCCAGACTGGTCTCAAACTCCCAACTGTAAGTAATTCACCCACCTCGGCCTCCCTAAGTGCTGGGATTATAGGCATGAGCCACCATGCCCGGCCAACATTTCATATATATGTAGAATCTTAATATGTGGCTTCCTTCATGTAATGTAATGCTTTCAAGTTTCATCTATATTAGAGCATGTATCAATAGTTTCTTTTTATGGCTGAATAATATTCCGTAATAAATATACCACATTTTGTTCATTCATCGTTTGATGGACATTTGGGTGGTTTCCACCTTTTGGCTATTGTGAATAGTACTGTTGAGAATAATTCATGTACAAGTTTGTGTTTAAACATTTGTTTCAGTTATTTTGTGCGTATGCCTTAGAGTAGAATTGCTGAGTTATAGGGTAGTTCTAGGTTTAACTTAATAAGGAGACATCAAACTTCTTTTCACAGCAGTTGTACCCTTTTATGTCCCAGCAATGCGCGAAGGGTTCCAGTTTCTCTAAATCTTCACCAACACTTTTTAAATTTCTTTTTCATATTCTTATGGCCTTCCTAGTGGGTATGAAGTGGTATCTCATTATGGTTTTGGTTTTCATTTGAATTTGCAGTACATTAGAGTCGATGTTGAACATCTTTTCGTGTGTTTGCAGGCCATTTGTATATCTTTGGAGAAATGTCTGGTTCAGGTCTTTTGTCCAGTTTTGTTGGTTTTTTAAAAATTATTATGTTTTTTAGAGAATGGGTCTTTGTCTGTCACCCAGGCTGGAGTGCAATGGTGTATTCATAGCTCATCGCAGCCTTGAACTCCTGGGCTTAAATGATCTTCTTGCCTCAGACTCCTGAATAGTTGGGACCTCAGGCATGCACCACCATGCATGGCTCCTGTTCAGTTTTTAATCTGGTGGTTGTTGAATTTGAAAAGTTCTTTATATATTCTGGATTCTAGGCCATTTTCAGATATAAGATTTGCATATATTTTCTCCTGTCCATTTTCTTTTTACTCTTTTGATATTGCCCTTTATACACAAAGGTTTTTAATTTTGATGAAGTCCAGTTTATCCATTTTACTTTTGTTGCCTGTGCTTTGGTGTCGTATCTGACAGACCATTGCCAAATCCAAGGTCATGATGTTTTACCCCTCTTCTGAGTTTTAGAAATTTTAAGTTTTAGCTGATATATTTAGGTCTTTGATCTATTTTGAGTTAATTTTTGCACGTGGTGTTAGGTAAGGGTCTGACTTCATTCTTTGGCATGTGGTTATCCATTTGTTCATCACCATTTTTTGAAGAGACTTTTCCTTTCCCCTGTATGTTCTAAGCACTCTTGTTGAAAATCAGTTAACCATAGATATATGGGTTTATTTCTGGATTCTCAATTCTGTTCGGTTGATTTGTGTGTCTATACTTAGCACCACTCTGTTTGATAACTGTAGCTTTGTTGTAAGCTTGAAATCAAGAAGTATGAGTCCTCCAACTTTGTTATTTTTTTTTCTCCCAAGATTGGACTCTTCAGGGTCACTTGCAATTCCATATGAATTTTGGGATCGGCTTTTTCATTTCTGGAAAAAAAAAAAGGTCACTGAGATTCTGAAAGGGATTGCATTGAGTCTCATCTGATGTATATAATTTACATGTATAGGCCACTGAGATTCTGATAGGGATTGTATTGAATCTCATCTGATGTATATAATTTACATATAATATGTGATCATATATTCACATTTTTAGTGTAATTTAATTTATGTTGGTGAACAAGTTCAGTTCTCAGTTTTTCAGTATCAATTTGCAAAAAAAATTCCTCTTGAAATATAGTATTCCTAAGAAACTACATCAAACTTGTAGTAGTAATTATCTCTGGCGCAGGAATTAAAGGGGCGCTCAACCTCTACTTTATATATTTCTGTGGTGGTTGAAATTCTTGTTAAACGAGGAAACACGGGTTAGTTACTTTGGTAAGCAGGGAAAAAAAGGTAGTAAAGATAAAATATATTTTTTAAAAACCTGATATATGATATTCATAATAGCACAACTAACATTTATAGTTTTGGACCCCCTTACCAAGTAGAATTCCTCCAAATGAAATATTAGAATTGAAATGCTTAGTAGCAAGTAAGAGCTTTTGATGTATTTGATTCAGTGTCAGCAGCTGGGTGGGAGGACAACCAGTAGGTTGGACATATTAGAGTACAGACCTGTGGGGAGGATGCGGCCGCATCAAAGCACAATGGGAGGTAGAAGCTTTACTAGATAAAGACAGTACCATGTGACATCGCTCAGGGTCCTTTCCTTATATGGATGATATAGTTGGGCTAGGAGAGATATGATGCAGACCACCTGACTGGGATAATGAGCTTGGAGAAACCACAGAATTAGGCCAGACGTCAGTGATTACAGACTGATTATCCAAACACGAACAAGAGAGGGATACAGCAGTTTTGGTTAAGAACCCATCCTTAGGATAGGCAGTCTTAGAACTACTTAAGGAAATACACTGAATTTAATCTTGCATAATGGATGAAATCGATTACAGAGTAAATTTCAAGTAGTCTGGAACGTAGTCTTTTCTAGACTTAAAATGTGTGTGTGCCAAAATCTGTGTGGCTAATGTTGTTGGGGTTGGAGGAGGGGAGTGTGGAGGTAGGGGAATGCCTACACAGGACCTGGAAAAGTAGAAGAGGAAAACATTACTGAAAAAAAAAAGAAGAAATAATTAACATCACGAAAAGACAGCTGGAAGTTCTGTGCCTTGCGAGGTATGGTAGGGATGGTATTCATCATTTGTTAGTATTCTAGCCAGAAATTTGCACCTGAATCAGATCAAACCTCTACATCTAGCTAATAGCTTATAGAAAATACAGAGGAGAGAGGAACATGTTAAATGACACCTTGGAGAGTCAACCCAAAAAATCCAGAATGTGGGAAACTACAGGACAAATGGCCTAGATTCTTCAACAGATAACTTGCAAGGAAAAATAACAGCACCTATAATCTAAGGGGGAACCTATAGATTAAGAAAGGTTTTAGGAGATCTCTCAGCCAAGTGCAGTGAAAGAACCTCATTTAGATCTGGATTTTCATTTTATTTTATTTTATTTTTGAGGCAGAGTCTAGCTCTGTTACCCAGGCTGGAGTGCAGTGATACAGTCACAGCTCACTTCAGCTTCAATCTCCTGGGCTCAAGCAGTCCTTCCACCTCAGCCTCCTGAATAGCTGGGATGACAGGCATGTGCCATCACACCTAGCTGATTTTTTTACTTTTTGTAGAGATGGTCTCACTATGTTGCCCAGGCTGATCTTGAACTCCTGAGTTTAAGAGATCCTCCCACTTCAGCCTCCCGAAGTGCTGGGATTACAGATGTGAGCCACCATTCCCTTCCCAGATCTGGATTTGAGCCAGCTGTTAATTTTTTCAAGATAATAAAGGATTTTTGAGCACTGACTGGATATTTGATTACATTAAGGTTATTGTCAGTTATTTTAGGTATGATAATGATATTCTGGGAAACTGCAATTTAAAATATAACTTGCAGAAGATTCCAATATCAATGACAAAAAATTAAAGGCACTTAGAAACATTAAAGGTGGCCAGGCATGGTGGCTCACGCCTGTAATCCCAGCACTTTTGGGAGGCCGAGGCCAGTGGATCACCTGAGGTCAGGAGTTTGAGACCAGCCTGGCCGACGTGGTGAAACCCTCTCTCTACTAAAAATACAAAAATTAGCTGGGTGTGGTGGTGGGCGCCTGTAATCCCAGCTACTCGGGAGGCTGAGACAGGAGAACATCTTGAACCCAGGAGGCAACGGTTGCAGTGAGCCGAAATCGTACCATTGCACTCCAGCCTGAGTGACAAGAGCAAGGCTCCATCTTAAAAACTGAAACAAACCCAGCACTTTTGGGGGCTGAGGCGGGCCGATCACGAGGTCAGGAGATTGAGACCATCCTGGCTAAGACGGTGAAACCCCATCTCTACTGAAAATACAAAAAATTAGCTGGGCGTGGTGGCGGGCGCCTGTAGTCCCAGCTACTCGGGAGGCTGAGGCAGGAGAATAGTGTGAACCTGGGAGGTGGAGCTTGCAGTGAGCCGAGATCTCGCCACTGTACTCTAGCCTGGGCGACAGAGCAAGACTCTGTCTCAAAAACAAACAAAAAAAAAATGTTAAAGGTTGGGGGAAACCTGCTAGAGAATCGGTGGCTGGTGCTAGTGGGAATGTCTAGCATTTGCTTGTACACTTAACTGTATAGGCCCTTGGCTAAGAGCTGTATATACTGATTATCTTATTCCGCAGAGCCATCCTATGAAGTTGATTCTCTTAGTTTTCTCCATTTTCTAATTGGGCAGCCCGAGTCCTGTGAGCCTAAGAAACTTGCCTAGTGTTGCTCAGCTAATAAGTGAACCAGAATTTAAGCTTAGGCTGTCTGACCTCAGAGCCCAGGCTGTTAATCCCTGTGTAATTATATCTCCCTGAAGGTGCTCTTAGTGATAGAGGAGGTAGCAGAGAAACTAAAAGAATTATTTCTGGCTGGGCATGGTGGCTCACGCCTGTAATCCCAGCACTTTGGGAGGCCAAGGTGGGTGGTTCACCTGAGGTCAGGAGTTTGAGACCAGCCTGGCCAACATGGCGAAACCCCGTCTCTACTACAAATACAAAAAATTAGCCAGACGCCGTGGCAGGGGCCTGTAATCCCAGCAACTTGGGAGGTTGAGGCAGGAGAATTGCTTGAACCCAGGAAGCAAAGGTTGCAGTGAGCCGAGATCGCGCCATTGCTTTCCAGCCTGGGCAACAAGAGCAAAACTCCATCTCAAAAAAAGAGAATGATTTCTTCCATTTGTACTGAGAAGCATGCTATGGAAACACACAAGCCCAAATTATTTCGAAGTAGACAAGTTGTAGATGTTAGATACCTTTCAAGGTAAAGGTTTAAAACCAATCTTACATTCATAGTTGGTTTGTAATAAATGTCATTTTATTCTGAATTTAAGTAGTGATAAATATATGGGATGTTTTAGACCTAATTAAAGAAATGGGTCTTTGTGGCAAATTGTATTTCCTAAATGACTGCAACTATATTTCCCATCCGACATGTTTTTCTTACAATGTGACTTTGACACTCCTTCCAACAGGCGGGGTCTACCCATGTCCCTTCCTTGAATTTGGGCGGAGGTTTGACTGCTTTGATCTATGGTCTATGGTGGATGTGATGCTCTGTGGTATCTAAGGCTAGGCTGCTAGAATAATTACAGTTTCTGCCAGGTTCATTTCCTTTTGGGATCTTGCTCTGGGGAAGGGCAGCTATCAGGCTTTGAGGAGCCTAAGCTAACCCACACAAAGGGACTACAGGTTGAACATCCCTAATCCAAAATGCTCCAAAATCCAAAAATTTTTGAGCACCAACGTGCTCAAAGGAAATGCTCGTTGGAGCATGTTGGATTTCAGATTTTCAGATTAGGGATGCCCAGTCAGATGTATATGAAAATATTCTAAAATCCCCCAAAATCAGAAATCTGCAATACTTTCTGGTCCGAACATTTTGGATAAAGGATGCTCATCCTGTTGTTGAAGAGGACCACATCAAGAAGAACAAAGGCCCCCAGCAAACAGCCAGCATCATGCGCCAGATGTAAGCGTGAGTAAACCTTCAGATGGTTCTAGCCCCCGGCCTTGGAGTCTTCCACCTGAAGCCCCAGATATTGTGGAGTAGAGATAAGCTGTTTCTGCTGCCCTGCCCAAGTTGCTGGCTTATAGAATCCATGCATAGATTAAATGGTTGTTTGATGCCACAAGTTTTTGGGGTGATTTGTTATATGGCCGTAGTAACTGGGACAATGTTATTTTTCCTCCCATCTCAAAGGACTTTAATGTTGTCATCATAAATGGCCATTTTTGAGCAGATGTTTAGTGTGGACCTACTAGAATTCAGCCCTGGAGATGCAAAGGTGAATGGAACATAGTCTATTTCTTTAAATGGCACCACAGCCAGAAGACTGTTAAATTGACCTGTTACTCTTACATGTGTAAAGATATTTCCAAAGAGACCTTCGTTGCTATGCTGGTGAGACCTAATAAAAGGGCCACTGAATCTAAGAAAACATTATATTACCCACTCGAGAAAAGGTGGCAGTATGGTTTCTCTAAAGCCCAGGCAGGCTAATAATTTGAAATTTTTTATGGAGGTAAGCATGCATGTGAATAAAGAGAAAGAGTTTATCTGGACTTTCAACCCTCATAGAGTCTGTACAGGTAGTTATTTTAAAGTCACAAAGGAATTAAAGGAATTTACACTGTGTATAAAGAACTATCTTAGCCAGTGTGGTGGGGTACACTTGTAGTCCTAACTACTGAGGAGGCTGAGGCGGAAGGGATCGTGTGTGGCCGTGAATTTGAGGCTATAGTGAGCTATGACTTCAGCTGTAAGTAGCCACTGTACTTCCAGCCTGGACGACATAGCAAGACCCTGTCTCTAAGAAAATTTTAAAAACAAACAAAAAAAAACTGTCTTAAAAAATAAAGTAGGGATAAAGCACCACTTCTATAATATTGGTAGAGTCACCAATAAGAAGTAAGGAATTCATGGTGAAACCTTGAGGTTTCCAGTGGCATTGTTATCCCAGGCTGTAACACACTAAATCCCTGGAGATGAACTGCAGGAAGACATGGTGTGGCTCTTTGGTCAGAAAACCAACAGTGCATTTGATACGGGGAGGGTAAGAATGTGTTCAGAGTGATGTGAATGATATTTGCAGGGTGCTGAATCTGATCACATGAAGGTGTTCCTAGTGTGGCCATGGCCCTGCCGACTCTGTGTGCCGAGTGTTGTCAGAGTGTGGTAGAATGCTGTGTGGTATTGTGGGGAAAAGATGGGACTTAGACCCTAGAGACCTGAGTTGGAGATGTGCCCCATCGTTTTACTGCTTTACCACTTGTGAGCCCCGTAACTTCTCCGAGGCTTTACTATCCATAAAATGAGGCAGCTGTACCTGCCTCAGCTCCTGAGTTCCTGTGGGGATCACAGGAGAGGATGAAAGTGAAAACTCTTGATACAGTAACACAGCGTAGCTCTACACAGTGTTTTCTTACGGGAAACAAACTGAAAACACCCTACCTGAACATAAAACTGGTGTCTCTGATCCTGCGGTCATAGTTGTGTAGAGTTGTGGCCTTTGTTCTATGCCAAAGAAACTGGAGGGGATTGGGATAAGGGCCAAGGAAGAATAATTAAAGTAATCATGGTTGTATTAGGCTATTCTTTTTTTTATTTTTATTTTTTTTGAGACGGAGTCTTGCTCTGTTGCCCAGGCTGGAGTGCAGTGGCCGGATCTCAGCTCACTGCAAGCTCCGCCTCCCGGGTTTACGCCATTCTCCTGCCTCAGCCTCCCAAGTAGCTGGGACTACAGGCTCCCGCCATCTTGCCCGGCTAATTTTTTTTTATTTTTTAGTAGAGACAGGGTTTCACCGGGTTAGCCAGGATGGTCTCGATCTCCTGACCTTGTGATCCGCCCGTCTCGGCCTCCCAAAGTGCTGGGATTACAGGCTTGAGCCACCGCGCCCGGCCTTGTATTAGGCTATTCTTATCGCTTTGGCCTATCTGGTGAATTTCTCATCTGGAAAGAGTGCTGAGAATCAGTTTATGATCAAGTCATAAAATCACAAAGAGAAAGGGCAGAACTAGAAGGTTGCCTGGTGAAATTTGAAAGAATCAAGTCTAGGGTACCTAAACAGGACAGTGCTCCACAACCAGTACTAAATTTATGAAATTAATTATCCACAAGTAGTAATTAAGTTAAAATTCATAATTACTGTAGCTTCAAAAGAGTTTTAGGTGCGCTCCTGGACCTTCATCTGTTAGGACAAACTTAGATGTTGTGTGCCGTGCCTCTTCCCTTTCACAGGGGGCACCATCACACTGCACTCTCCCACACTGCTCTTGGTGAGGGTCTGAGGCGGGATGTTGGGCTAAATGGCTGTGAGTCTGACCCTATGTGGCGGTTTTTGAGAATTCTTAGCTGGGCTATGGTGTCACTGAGTGGCCTGTCTTTTCTGAGGCCCAGCTGTGTCAGGCGCCTCTGTAACACGGAGCTAGACAGTCTGCCCAGATTGGAACTTGTCAGCCTTACTCGAAACACAGCCTGTCTCATGAATCAAATTTGCATTTACATCCTACCACAAACCACCTTCCAATCATACTTTGGAACCATGTTCAAACCCTGCCAAGGTGGTTTTGTCTTTAGTTTAAATTTGACTAACTTGTTAATGACAAAAGTCTATGCTAGTAGGGCTTTTGTTCTGACCACTTCCTAACTGGTTTATGTGTGGAGTGATTTTGTTACTCCTGTGATTTGGTTTTCCGATTTGTGTTATTTCTACTACGTAATTCTTCCGTCTTGGAATAAGGAGAGTTTTAGGTATGTATTGTTTACATACACAGTGTGTAAAATTTTTAACCTGATGAGTCACTATGAAACAGATTCTAAGGGGCTGTTATCATTAGTCCAGATTTAGCTTTTCAGAGAGAATTTAATTTAGTGTGTGTGATTTAATGAACTAAGATTTACAGTAAATTTAGATGCTTTTATAATTGTCACTTTTGTTTCAGTGGAAAATGAATGTTAACAGAAGGCTAGCCAAAATGTCTGTATTTAAAAGATGTTTAGGAAAAGGCATATAAAACAAAACAGAATTGTCCAGTGTTGGGTCAGTGATCAAACAATGTAAACTTAAAAACAAAACTAGATTCAAACATAGCTGGAAAGGATTTTAGAGGTCATATAGTTCAGTCCCTTCTTTCTGGTTAATCATGAGAAAAGTGAGGTTCAAAGAGGTTAAATGACTTGCCCAAAGCCACGCAACTAGTTCCTGACAGAGGTGAAACTTGAACAGCAGTTTCTTTTTTTTTTTTTTTTTTTGAGACGGAGTCTCGCTCTGTCGCCCAGGCTGGAGTGCAGTGGCGAGATCTCGGCTCACTGCAAGCTCCGCTTCCCGGGTTCACGCCATTCTCCTGCCTCAGCCTCCCGAGTAGCTGGGACTACAGGCGCCCGCCATCTTGCCCGGCTAGTTTTTTGTATTTTTTAGTAGAGACGGGGTTTCACCGTGTTAGCCAGGATGGTCTCGATCTCCTGACCTCGTGATCCACCCGTCTTGGCCTCCCAAAGTGCTGGAATTACAGGCTTGAGCCACCGCGCCCGGCCAGCAGTTTCTTACTGAAACTTGCCACTTCCTAATTAGTGGTTAAGGAGACACATTTTTACTTGGGTGGTGTTTTTTTGTTTTGTTTTTAGGTTTTACATTGAGAGGGGGGATTAATATTTATTGAATCTCTACTAGTTGTTAAGTACTTTAAAAAATATATTAGCTGGGCGCACATGCTTGTAGTTCCATCTCCTTAGGAAACTGAGGCTGGAGGTTCCCTTGAGCCCAGGAGTTCGAGTCCAACTTGGGCAACATAAAAACTTTGTCTCTAAAAAATAGATATATATTTCTTCATATAATTCTTACATAGCCCGATGAAATAGTCATGTGCCGCATAACAGCATTTTGGTCAGTGATGGACCGCCCTGTTATATGATGGTAGTCCCATAAGATAATACTGTATTTTTACTTCACCTTTTCTGTGTTAGATACAAATACTTACTGTGTTACAATTGCCTACAGTATCCAGTAAAGTTACATACTGTATAGTTTTCTAGCCTAGGAGCAAGAGGCTACAGCACTTAGACTATGCCATCTAGGTTTGTGTAAGTACATGCTGTGAGATTCACACAGCAACAAAATTGCCTAACGCTGCATATTAACAGCCCCACTTTACAGATTAGGAAACAGAGTGCAAGAAGGTTAATACCTCGCTCAAGGTCATGTGGTTAATATTAAAGCTGGCATTTGAGCCTTTCTGACCTGTTCTGCTATGATTCCCACTGTGACTCCTAGTGATGGTAATTCTGATCTTTTTAGGGGTATGGGCAGTGGTGGTAGTTATCTTTGAAATATATCTTTTTCAGACTTCTCACTCTGTAAAATATGTAATTAGACACAGATATGTGTAGAGGGGCCTTTCTCAGAAGACCCATAGCTCTTAGCAGTTGCTTGGCTAATCTTCATACCATCTCTGCAAGATAAACAGTGTTTTCTGGTTGGGTAGTTGAGGCCCAGATAAGCTCAGGGACTCACTCAGTGCCTTATCACAAACCCACATGGCCCAGCCCCCAGTTCCGTTCTTCGTCCTGTCTAGCATAGATTTCACCACTTTTGTTCTTTCCTGTCTTACACCAAGATTGTTTAAGTACTTCCCAAAAATAATGAGCCACGTGTGGGTGTGTTCGTTCTCCAGAATGAATCACTGTGAAAGAGGTTGTGAACTAAGGAAAGGAGCATAAGTATCTGGAAGCAGAGGCTCCTGACTGTTCAGTCCCTCTAATTGGTGGGCTCTGGAGTGAGTGCTTTTCTAAAAGGCAACTGTGGATTTGGGCTTGTGTCTCACTGTGCTCAGAATAGTCCTCTCTTGAAGTTACTTTTCCCTTCTTGCTTCCCAAAATAGAACCAATGTTGTTCTCTTTGTTGGACACCACAACACAAATATTGAGAGGTATGCTTTCCATAGGGAACCCCTCTTAAAGTGCCTGAATGTCCCCACTGCCACAAAGGGGAATGGGAGTTAGCTTTCTTGAGTTAACAAGATTCCAGCATGAGTAAAAGAGGTTTGGATCAAGTATTCTGAGAGTTTCAGAAGTAAATGTAAAAGCAGAAAGAATAAGAGAGGGAGCAAACAAAGGTATTTGGAAGAGAAAATGAAGAGATTCCTTAGTCTTTTTTGTGTCTAAATGGGTTAGAATATAAATTCAGGAGAAATTTGCTTTTAAAAATCCCTTTTATGATTTGGATCCTAGTCTAATGGGCACCTACTTTAAATGTTCTGACTTTAAGAAATACCACTACCCAAACTCTTAAGCAAGAGGCTGCATGTTTTGGAATTTCTCCCAGAAGAAAGGGATCTGATGAAACGTGAAAAAATACAACAGGCCATAAGTGAAGATCTGCACTGTCTACACTGTCTGTCCACCTGCCAGGACTGCCTCCTTGGTTTCCTTGGGTGGGACTAGCAAGGAATCGGCTCATTTATAGAAAGCCTGAGGAAGGAGGGGTTGGGCACTGAGATATTTAGAATCTGTCTTTGGATTTGAAAAGCCAAGAGATGAGTTTCAGAATATTGGAGGAAGAGACGAAGATAGACTATGTATAGCCTAAATCGGTGAGTTATGACAGGGTAGCTTTTCATGGGACTGCCCATAAGTGTCTCATCTCCAGGGGCCACAGTGTGAACGCATTGCCACTTGTTATCCAGATAGTATTGACTGAGTGTGTGATCTGGGACCCGCTTGGGCCCCCACCACGTCCACACCTCAATGTGTGAGTGCCTCCTTCAGCACTTCCGAGCCCCGACCTCAGTGTTCTAGTGGGCAAAGCAACAGTCCTGCCCATGCCAAGAGGTCAGAGCTAGGTTAGTCTCATGGGAGACAGTGTTGGGGAGAACCAACTGCTGCTGTCTGTGCTATTCTTGTTAGTTGAATAAATAAAGGATTTCAGATTCCAGGGCTGCTGAAGAGGCTTTCAGAGGCGCCAAATTCATTTGCAGTAATTTCCTGACAAATGGGACACACTTATGTGTGATACTTCACCAGCAAAACTCATTAATCCCAGAGGTGATTGTGTGCACTGCCTGTTTGAAAAAAATTGTGTGTGTGCACACACTCGCATACATGAACACATGTGCATGCTATCCAGGGGCCTTTCAGGATGGGTTAAATGTATTGAGCACTTTTAATGCATTATCTCACTTAGTTGTCACAATACCTTCACAAGGGAAGCACTCAAGTTCTTCTCTTTAGAGGATATCCTTTGTGCCCCTCGTGAATGAGAGGGGCACCTGACTTGGACTACTAAAGGTAAAGGCAGGAGGACGATAATGGAATGGTCAGGGAAAGCTTTTCAAAAGAAGTGACATTTGAGTTGAATTTTGAAGGATATGGAAGAATTAGGCAGGAAAAAAGCATTGCAGCAAAAGAATGTGTGAGAGCATGCATGCTGCAGGAAGCCGTGGGCGTGCTTGGTTCCTGCTGGGGGAGATAGGGCTGGTGATAGCTCCAGGAACCCTAGGTGGCTCTGCATGAAGTGGGGGGCAGCCCCACATTCTCCAAAAGGAAGATGCTTTCCTCTTGTCAGGCATCTCAATTTGAAGAAAAGGTAGTTCCTCTGTCTCTCACAGGCATAAAGTAGAGCACTTAGAGGATAATAGTGGAGCCTCAAAAGCCCAATAAGCAGGTGAAGTTGTGCTTAGTTAAGGAAATCTGTTTGGCCCCATCTCTATAAAAACTGTTTTGGAACATCAAGTATGCTAAGGGTTATATTCTAAGTTTGGGAAAGGACCTGCAAAGGATCTTACCATTGATGTCAATGTCTGCTCCCCAATTTCCTGCAGCTCTGCTGTGTGCGTGCACCAGCTGCCTCCAGGCCAACTACACGTGTGAGACAGATGGGGCCTGCATGGTTTCCATTTTCAATCTGGATGGGATGGAGCACCATGTGCGCACCTGCATCCCCAAAGTGGAGCTGGTCCCTGCCGGGAAGCCCTTCTACTGCCTGAGCTCAGAGGACCTGCGCAACACCCACTGCTGCTACACTGACTACTGCAACAGGATCGACTTGAGGGTGCCCAGTGGTGAGTGCATGCCCCTGTTGGACTAGTGGCTCAGCTTGGAGGGAGGGCACCCCGTCGCTTCATTTTTTTCTACTCTTGCCCACTCGCTTGGTTTGACGATAAAGATGCCTTTTGGATGCTCCCCAAGGTGACAAAGGCTGGGGTTTCTCAGAAGTTGCTTTTGTAGATTAGAGGGGGAGGAAGCAGATTTTCAAGTTAGTCCCAGAGGTGCCAGCAGTGTTTTGAGTAGTGGCTGAGCAGCCATAGGCAGTGGTGAGGAATGGAAGAACCAGGCGGGGATCCCCGCGGGAGGATGTGGGACTGATCCGAAAAGAGATGGCCCCAGAGCTGAGCAAAGGTGACTGCTCAAGGGAGGATGATGGTCAGATGTGAGAAGGGACCAGAATAGAAAAAGGCCAGTAACCAAAGCTGAGAAGCACCACATACCACCCTTTTGCAAGTCTTCCATTCAGGAGAAGGAGAGAAACTAGAGTGGAGCTTAGAGGAGCTGTGGGAAGTTAAAGAGCAGAAACAGGCGTCTGTGTAGGGGCCTGAGGCAGGGATAGTATCATGAAATGTGTGAGATTACAAAGTGGGTTGTGGGTTTGACTGGAAAGAGGTGCCTTAACTAAAGAAGTTGGGCATTTGAGAGCATCTAGGCAGACATACTAGCCCAGGAAGATCAGAGAGATCAAGGAGCCTGAATATGTCGACAGGGAAGGGGTTCTTTTTCACTCTTCACTTTGAGGGAGGTGTTTTTACTCTTTCCCTTGTTTTTACTTCTCATTCTTTCCCTCTCCTCTCTCACTTGACCCAGGTCACCTCAAGGAGCCTGAGCACCCGTCCATGTGGGGCCCAGTGGAGCTGGTAGGCATCATCGCCGGTCCGGTGTTCCTCCTGTTCCTCATCATCATCATTGTTTTCCTTGTCATTAACTACCATCAGCGTGTCTATCACAACCGCCAGAGACTGGACATGGAAGATCCCTCATGTGAGATGTGTCTTTCCAAAGACAAGACGCTCCAGGATCTTGTCTACGATCTCTCCACCTCAGGGTCTGGCTCAGGTACTGAGTTCTCCGGGGCATCGTGTCTGTGGTTGACTTTAATCAGTTTCCCAGAAGGATAGCGTGCTTATAGAGAAGGCTGGGGGCACTGCATTTGTTTCTGCCAGCATTGAGTCGTTTGGTTTCCTAGTTCCCCTTCCTTTGGAGTCAACGTGTAATAAGATAAGATAATGGGTTCACAGAAAATCTCTCATTCCCTGGGATTCCCAAGTTCTAGTACACAATTATCCACTACAGAAGTTCTGCCTCTCTAAGCTTTGCAACTGTACGTACATCTATTAAAATTTAGCTGGTTCCACCTGAGCAGTGGAGTGCTCAATTTCGGGGCTCCTTTTGAGAAACAGGAGTGTGTGAGATTCCTGTGAGGTGGTGACAGCTAATCATTGATCTCTGAGCAACCACAAGGGAGTTTAAGGACATCCAGTAAAGCTTAGAGTTGGAATTTGGTGAATCATTGACTTGTACCAGTTGCCCAAGGGTTTTTGGTGGGGGTGAAAATAAAGGCAGTGTGGGCCTCCAGCATAGCATCAGCACTATTTCCTGTACTGCCTTTTGTTGACCAAGTCTTTCTCAGATGAGGGAAATGAACCAAATACTAGACCTTGGCATAAGACGAGAATTGAGGATAAAAGGGCTTGGGGTTGTTTAGGTCTCAGGGTATATAGCTCAGCTAGCTATTAAATGTGAACATGAATGCAGAAGAATTTTTTTACTTACTTACTTACTTATTTATTTAGAAACAGCGTCTTGCTCTGTTTCCCAGGCAGCAGTGCAGTGGCACAGTCTCCGCTAACTGAAACCTCTGCCTGCCAGGTTCAAGTGATTCTCCTGCTTCAGCCTCCTGAGTAGCTGGGATTACAGGCATGCACCACTACACCAGCTAATTTTTGTATTTTTAGTAGAGACAAGGTTTCGCCACGTCGGCCGGGCTGGTCATGTGTTCTTGACCTCAAGTGATCCACCTGCTTCGCAAATAATTTTTTTAATGAAGATAAACCATTATTTTTGTGACAGTGGTATTGCGTTCCTTATTTATTTATTTATTTATTTTTATTTTTTAGATATGGTCTCACTCTGTTGTTGCCCAGGCTGCAGTGCCATGGTGCAATCACAGCTCACTGGAGCCTCAACCTCCTGGGCTCAAGAGATCCTCCACCTTAGTCTCCTGAGTAGCTGAGATGTCAGGCATGTGCCACCAGGCCTGGCAATTTTTTTTTTTTTTTCATTTTTGTGGACGGTCTCACTTTGTTGCCAGGCTAGTCTCAAATTCTTGACTTCAAGTCCGTTCTTATAAAAGAAAAAAACATCCACAAACATCACTGTTGCCATTCTAGCTAAAACACAGAAGATCTTATTTGTGAGAACTTTTGCATGTTTTTATATATGTTTCCTTGACGTGGGACAAGACTGTTGTTCTATGGGAAAATTATGCCGTCAGTCATGCCCAGACATTCTGCTTGACATGGGAGTACTTTGAGCTGTGACATCTCCTGAATTTCAGTGGCTTTGCTTTTATTAAGCTCTGCAGTAGAGAGCACCAAAATGATGGATGTGTTTAAAAGCTGCATATTTTTAGAAACAGTAAAAATCTAGGGCTCGTTCCTTGTTGAAAGAGGTAGGGCAGTGGTTAGAACCTCCTGGCTGACTGTGGGAATTGATTTGCTGCTAGAGGAGGGTAGATTGGGTTTTCCAAAGTATTTTTAAGACCCGGACCAGCTGAAACAAGGGAAGGGCCATGGTAGTTGTTTAGTCATCTGTAGCAAAATGTTTAATAACTATTTCCCTCTGAGTGGTTTAGTATATTCTTCATTCAGAATATGCAGAACTTCCAAGGTGTTAGGTTTCTAATGATGTGGTTTTTAAAGTAGTAAGTCCATGTTGCTCCTATGACTTTCAATTCATTTAAATAAGTATATACTGAATACCTTCTGGGTGATATAGTTTTAGACAGATTAGAAAGAGGCTGACCCGGCTGGGCGCAGTGGCTCACACCTGTAATCCCAACACTTTGGGAGGCCGAGACGGGCGGATCACGAGGTCAGGAGATCCAGACCATCCTGGCTAACATGGTGAAACCCCGTCTCTACTAAAAATACAAAAACTTAGCCGGGCGTGGTGACGGGCGCCTGTAGTCCCAGCTACTTGGGAGGCTGAGGAGAGTGGTGTGAACCTGGGAGGCGGAGCTTGCAGTGAGCCGAGATCACGCCACTACACTCCAGCCTGGGTGACAGAGCGAGACTCTGTCTCAGAAAAAAAAAGTCTTGACTCCAGGATTGCATCAGAGAGACAGGAATTGTTGGGAACCCGAGTCTCACAGAGGAGGGCACATTTAAAGGTGTCTTGAGGCTGGGCAGCCACACTTACAATTCCAGCACTTTGGGAGGCCAGGGTGGGCAGATCACATGAGGTCAAAAGTTCGAGACCAGCCTGACTAACATGGTGAAACCTCGTCTCTACTAAATACAAAATATTAACCGGGTGTAGTGTTGCATGCCTATAATTCCAGCTACTCGGGAAACTGGGGCAGGAGAATTGCTTGAACCCGGGGGGCAGAGGCTTCAGTGAGCCCAGATCATGCCATTGCACTCCAGCCTGGGCAACAAGAGCAAAGCTCCGTCTCAAAAAAAAAAAAAAAAAAAAAAAAAACCTGGTCACGGTGACTCACACCTGTAATCCCAGCACTTTGGGAGGCCGAGGTAGGTAGATCACCTCAGGTCAGGAGTTCGAGACCAGCCTGAGCAACATGATGAAACCCTCGTCTCTACTAAAAATACAAAAATTAGCTGGGTGTGGCGGCGGGCGCCTGTGATCCCAGCTACTTGGAAGGCTGAGGCAGGAGAATTGCATGAACCTAGGAGGTGGAGGTTGCAGTAAGCCGAAATCATACCATTGCATTCCAGCCTGAGTGACAGAGCGAGACTCCATCTCAAAAAAAATAAAATAAAAAAGGAGTCTTAAAGAATGAGCTGGAATTTTTAAGAGAGGCAAAAGGGCAAAGAACATTCCAGGCCAATGAAAATAGCTTCAGTAAAAAGACAAAGACATGAAGGTCCACTGTATGTTTAAAGAACCTTTATGATAAGGAGACCAGCATGATGTGCTTGTGCTAGGGAAGCAGGGGGAAGTCAGGCTGGCCCTGGTGTAGAGGACCTTGAGGGCTGACCTTTATCTTATAGGTAAGGGGCTTCTACTGAAAGTTTCCGTGTGGGAAATGAATGTTCATTTTTTCGTTTGGAAGGAATTCTGGCAGTGGTGTGGAGGATGAATTCATTCACTACCAGCCTTCTTTTGGGAAGGGTGGGGTGAGGCGGGGTATGTGTGGGTGCACAGGGCAAGAGCAGGCTGAGATGGGAGGCAAAAGACCTGTTGGAAGCCTTTTAGAGAAGGTCCAAAAGTAGGACAGGCGGACAGAGATGGAGAGGCGGGGGCTAATTTGAGAAACATTTTGGTGGTTCTATACTGTTGTCATTAAAAGCATAGATTATAGAGTCAGACAGTCCTAGATTTGAAGCCCTGCTTTGCCATTTAACTGCTTGTATGAATTTGAATATTACATAACCTCCTGTATGAGCCTTAGTTTTCTTGTTTATAAAATGGGGATGATAACAGTGCCTTACCTTCCAGGTGGTTTGGGGAAGTGAGATAATTTATGTAAAGCCCTTAGCATGGAACCTAATGCATAGTAAGCATGCAGTAAATGGTAGTTCCCATCTACCAGATCTAGGGATTAATAATGTATTTATTAATTTGATTGGGGGTAGGAGTAAGAGAGTTAAGAGTCAGTTGTGATGGTAAGGGTGATTAGGTACATAGAGATACATTGAATGAGTCAAATGAAGCAGTGTTGAGTTTTATAAAGACAGTAAAATTAATCTTAGACTAAACATAGATAGTCCTCCATTCTACCTCTGGAGTTGTGCTTGGGAGCAGAGCTTTGCTCTCTTTGGAGGTGGGAACCCATGGGCCTCACAGCACTGCCCTCTAGTGGCTAATAAGCAGAACAGCCAGAAGGTGGCCCCCAGCACATGAGCCTCCACTTTCATGTTCTCTGCCCTCTTTCCTTCCTCCACCAAAATAAAGCAGATGTGGGTAGATCGGCCCACAGGTGGCTGGCTGAAGAGTCGGTAAATCTGGTCAAACATTTACGTTCAAATCTATCATCCATGCTTACTGAGAGGAGAAATTGCGTAGATAAGGAGTAGCTAATCATACACGTTTCCCATTTGTGTTCACTCTTTGCCCCTCTCTGCCTGGCTCAGCCCTCTGGTAGATCACCTAGAAACGTGCAGGCTCAGCAGCAGCTCTCCATGGTTAATGCACCAGTGTAGGATGAAGACACCATGTTAAGGGTCTTTCCATTGTGCCAATTAGTGTGGGAGTTGGAAAATTTGTCAGATTTGCAGTGTCAGGTTTCTTCCCATTCTTTGGTCCACAGGGTTACCTCTCTTTGTCCAGCGCACAGTGGCCCGAACCATCGTTTTACAAGAGATTATTGGCAAGGGTCGGTTTGGGGAAGTATGGCGCGGCCGCTGGAGGGGTGGTGATGTGGCTGTGAAAATATTCTCTTCTCGTGAAGAACGGTCTTGGTTCCGGGAAGCAGAGATATACCAGACGGTCATGCTGCGCCATGAAAACATCCTTGGATTTATTGCCGCTGACAACAAAGGTAAGGGCTGGGCTTGGATACAGCATTCCCAGATGGAGGATGCCAGAGAAAGTGCATAGCTATGGGATGCACAGCTCTGTTTGCCTTCATCATTGTAACCCATAGAGAACTTGAATAAGGTCAAGGTTTCCACACTTTTCTTAAGGTGTGGAGCCTTTTATTCCATGAAAAGCTTTTACAGAAATCCAGGTTATCAAGCAAATAAACAAGTTCTTATTCAGATAAACAAGATACATCCCCTTGCCCTACCTGCTTAATTTCTCTTTCTCCACTCTCCCAAACCCACGTCCAGTGTAGTTCCTGCAGGGAGTTCCGTAAGCTTATTTTGAAAATCACTGTGATGGGCTGAGCACGGTGGTTCACGCATGTAATCCCAGCACTGTGGGAGGCTGAGGCAGGCAGATCTCTTGAGGGCGGGAGTTCGTGACCAGCCTGGCCAACGTGTTGAAACCTCATCTCTACTAAAAATACAAAAATGAGCTGGGCGTGGTGACACGCACCTGTAATCCCAGCTACTCGGGAGGCTGAGGCAGGCCAATTGCTTGAACCCGGGAGGCAGAGGTTGCAGTGAGCTGGAGGTTGCAGTGAGCTGAGGTCACGCCACTGCACTCCAGCCTGCGTGACAGAGCGAGACTCTGTCTCAAAAAAGAAAGAAAAAAGAAAGAAAATCACTAGGATGAGGAATTGTGGCCTCAACCCTGGCAGGGAAGGATAACGACAGAAAAGCCTGTAGTCCACAAAGTGTCACCTAGTGGCCTTCAGACTCTGCTCTTGGTCAGTCCTGTCCCTGAGGATTCTTCTTTCCTTCTTCCTCTCCTTTTTATTGCTTTAGTTTTTGAGTCTCTTATGTGCCAGGCACCTCCCTATGTTTGAGGACATCATTAGCAAAGCATGACGAGTAAGGGTGATTAGAGGAGGTAAACATGAGTTGTTCTGTTGAGCACAAATTGGGGCTGACTCACACCTGAGCCCGATGGAGACAAAGGTGGTAAGAGTTCAGGAAGGAAAAACTTCCTTGCAGGGAAGGGCACTGCAGACCTGTGCGAAGGTGAGGTGTTTGGGGCCCTGCAAGTAACTTGGATGGCTGTGGGTGGAGAGACAGGCAGAGGCCAGATGGTGAGGGGCCTTTTTGAGAGGATTGTATTCCATTCTGAAGATAGTTGGTAGTAATTACAATTTCTTTCATTAATTCTATAACATTTATTGATGGCTGTGGGCCAGACCTCTGCTGGGTGCTTGGACCATCATACATAAGAGCAAGACACAGTCCCTCCCCTCACAGAGCTCCCAGGAAGAAGGGGAAGTGGCACTCGGGGTGTAGAGAGGACGCCATGAGTGGCTGGTTCGCATTGTGGAAGGGTCTGTCTAGCAGTTGTGACATGGCTTGCTCCTGTGGCACAGTGCAATTTAGAAGTTAGTGTCTAAAACGCTATCACCTTTTGGTAAAGTTTAAATCTTACATGTTTTAAAAGGATCAAATCATGTCTTCTCTTCAAACGTATTGGGAGGGTGCTCAGGACTTTGGGACTGGTTAGAGTGCGAGAAGCAGTGTGTTGGGTGGGCCCCTTGTTTGTGAGAAGAGAAGCCAAGATGTGTGCGTTTCCAGGATCCATTCCCTTTATTGATTCTGGCAGCTTGTGTGGGTAGGGATCTGGCTTTCAAAACCCACATTAAGGCCAGGGAAGGGGAACAATCGGACTCCCTCGTTCTTGCCTTTTTAACATGGTGTGTATATAGTATGGTGCCCTGGAATCAATGCCATCCTGGAATTTTGGAGATTTCAACTCAATTTCCAATCTTCCTATTGACAATGGTGTGGCTTAATTAGATTCCTGGCTTTGGTGTTTTCTTTTTCTCCCTCCTCCTGCTCTCCTCCTCCTTGCTGTCCCTAGTATAAAAGAGAAAATAAAGTGTGTGCACTCTACCTTCCATTGCTCCTCTGAAGGATGACATGCCTCTCTGGGAATACTTGGAAGTGGGCTGTTCATGCACTGAAAAGCATTTTTTGGCCTGGAATCCAGTAATGCATAAAGGAGATCTTTCCTACTCACAGAAATACCATATCCTGGTAAGAACGACAGACTGAAAAGAAACATTACAGATGAGACATGTGCTGTGTTTGGTCTGTGTTCAGAGGATCGCTGGGACACAGGAGGCCCTCCAAGGCTTTCCTGCTTGGTGGTGGTGGATCCAGCTCATTGTGGTTCTCCTGTGCCCATGAGCAAGTCTTGGTCAGGATCAAAGCAGTGCTGCAGACAAAGCTGGTGATAGCTGTTACTTTCCCTAGGCATATGCCTCCTCTTTCCTGAGTATTTCATATTTCAAATTTGACATAATATTCAGAATCTTACAGCTCACCTAAAAGAAATCAGGAGCCGTCCTAAGAAGGACATGACGTTCCCCTGTCCTTACTGAGGTCCCAAACTGGTAGACCACTATAAATGAAAGGACACTAGATGGGGCATTAGGGGGCGTGGGGGTGGGAAATGTGAATTCAGGAGTCTAACTGGATTTTGTATTGTACACACTCATCCTTACCAACTTTCACCGTTTTGCTGATAGTTACGCATTTTCTGGAACTCATGTGTGGTTCTCTGCAGATAATGGCACCTGGACACAGCTGTGGCTTGTTTCTGACTATCATGAGCACGGGTCCCTGTTTGATTATCTGAACCGGTACACAGTGACAATTGAGGGGATGATTAAGCTGGCTTTGTCTGCTGCTAGTGGGCTGGCACACCTGCACATGGAGATTGTGGGCACCCAAGGTGAGTGGACTAGCGCGGGAGCGGCAAAGTGACATAGGCATGAAAGGTCCGCACCATCCTGATTTAGTTCCTAGAATACCTTTTCACTGAGGAATTTGGGGCTGGACCTCAGGAACTCTAGTTTAATTTAAAGGAAAGGAGGTTTGAGCTTCACTTAAGTGAGGTATCTACAGGGTGTTCCCTTCACCTCTGTCTTTAGAACTCCCTCGGGAACCCTATAATATCAATATTCAGCTACTTGTCAATCAATGGCTTGACGTAGTCATTTGTTATGAAGGAGTAATCATCTTAGAATCCCACAATAGACATGAGAAAAAATGGAAGTAAAAAGATAAACCAGTGTACTGGGAATCTGAGTTTAGTGATTTCCATGTTCATTGATGGGGACAGCTGGCTTAAAGGCCACTTGGTGGATTAGATGCTGGGCCTTACTAATCTGGGAAGGTTTTCCTGGAGGAAGAAGACCTGAAGCTCTGCTGCTTGTTGACTGTCATGTCAGCTCTTTGGGAGATCCTGGATCTTGTCCAATGGCAGGTGTGATCCCTGACGCCTGGTTGACCAGTGCCACAATAGAAAATCACCCATGAAAGTTGGGTCCTATTCCTATAGCCTGTGCAATGCCAGTTCTCATCATCGGGCGTTTCCTTCTGAGAACCAGGAGGCATTGTAGCAACTTGCCTTCCGTCCCTCAGCACTTCTATACCTGAGCATATTTGCTCAGGGAAGACGAGTAGTAGTAGTAAATATTAATACAAATATTAGCTAAATACACATGTCCTTCTGTGGTCTCAGCTACATGAATGCATTTAATCCTCACAACAGTCCCATGAAATAAGTACTGTCATTCTGATTTTATGGATGAGAAGACTGAGGTACAGAGGGGTAAAGTCACTTTTCCAGGGTCACTGGATTAGCAGGAGGCAAAGCCAGGACTCAAAACTATACAGTCTGGCTGGAAAGTCTATGCTTTTAACATTTATATCATCTCTCTGTAAAGATCCCTGTTTTTTTCTCTGTCAGGGAAGCCTGGAATAGCTCATCGAGACTTAAAGTCAAAGAACATTCTGGTGAAGAAAAATGGCATGTGTGCCATAGCAGACCTGGGCCTGGCTGTCCGTCACGATGCAGTCACTGACACCATCGACATTGCCCCAAATCAGAGGGTGGGGACCAAACGGTAGGAGAGCCTGGGCCTCTGCCCTTGCTAAGCAGCTTCTACTGAGTATCCCATGTGTGCCGTTTCCCATATGCACAGGAGAAGGAGGTGTCGAAAAAGGAGGCGAGGACCTTGTTCTCAGCCCACTGAAAGTTGAACATGCACTCCCCACGTTGGAAAGTTACACCACTGCATCTAACAGATACAAGTACTGAGAGCACAGCTCCATGAACTGTGTGCACATTGGTGTTGGTGGTATTAAGGTCAGAGAGAAGGACAATCTGGAGCAGGATTTAGAAGGATAGCAGGCAACAGGTGTGGCTCGGGAAAGAGGGGAAAACACTGCCATCTCCTGTGCAGAGAGCCGTGAAGGAGGCAGGGAGCATGTTGTGCTTAGGGACTGGAGAGCATATTTGCCAAACTATAGCAGAGGTAACCTAGGATGGGCTTGCTTCCCACTTCATGCAGAAGTGAGGTAAGAAGTAAGGAGCTGTGATTGCAAATTGACTTCATGAGTTGGAAATGGGACCGCCTTTTAATAGAGTGGAAGAGGTGGAAATCTGTTTGCTGAATCTAAATGAATTTCATTAAGATGATCCCCTGATTTATTGTGGGGACTGGGGTGGCTGGAATCCTAGTAATTACTCATAATTACTACTCAGAGTCATTAAGGGTACCGCTGACGACCTCTAGAATTAATTTTGACATATCTATAGTCAGGTAAGATAACAAAAGAAGTTGAGAATGAAACTTAAGCTCAACCCATCACTGTGACTACATTCAATAAAGTGAAAGAATCTGGTATCAACCAATATTATGTACTGTTACTGCCTCTGTGACCCACATTACAAGTAGTTCTGCCAAGAAGTCAGAATATGCTTCAAATAAACAAATCTTTTCTCTCTGTTTTTTTGAAATGGAGTTTCACTCTTGTTGCCCAAGCTGGAGTGCAGTGGCACAATTGCAGCCCACTGCAGCCTGCACCTCCTGGGTCCAAGTGATTCTCCTGCCTCAGCCTCCCGAGTAGCTGGGATTACAGGTGCCCGCCACCACGCCTGGCTAATTTTTTGTATTTTTAATAGAGATGGGGTTTCACGATGTTGGCCAGGCTGGTCTCCAACTCCTGCCCTCGGGTGATCCACCCACCTCAGCCTCCCAAAGTGCTGGGATTACAGGCGTGAGCCACTGCACCTGGCCAAATAAACAAATCTTAATGGTTAAAAATAGAGATACACATCAGAGTAGCCTGGTATTGCCAAATCTGTGCTGAAGTGTTTAGAATCAAATCTAAAACATGGGAGTTTGCAATGAAGAGATGTGTACACTTCTTCTGCCCCAAGGGACTTTATCAGGATGATATTCTTCCACATTCAGAGGGCCCCTGAATCAATACTTTGATTTAAAGAGAGCAGTCATCATTTTCTGTGCGTGACCATGTTTGTTTTGCTATTGCAGATACATGGCCCCTGAAGTACTTGATGAAACCATTAATATGAAACACTTTGACTCCTTTAAATGTGCTGATATTTATGCCCTCGGGCTTGTATATTGGGAGATTGCTCGAAGATGCAATTCTGGAGGTACCTTTCTTTTTTGCCTTTGCTCCTACCTCCCATTCCAGGATGCTGCATCACCCAAAGCTGTTTTACTGCCCCCTTTCTTTTTACAACCTGTTGGATGCCTGTTGCCAGAGCCTGAATCATCATTTAAGGTTGCCATCAAAGGTGTGGAACCTTGGAGGCAGCTGTGCTTAGGATGTGTTTATTATTCGGGGATCAGCTTGTTGAATAGTGTTGTGTGTTAGGGTAACCATTCTGAAGGCTTGTTTGGCTTTCTAAACAAACATTGTTTTATTAGTCTGTGGCAGGGAGTGCCCCAGGTGCAAATAGCACAGGATTCATGCAGGGGTCTCTCACATCAGAAGCAGTATATTCTAATGCGTTGGCTCCCAAGCCACATTCATGGGAAACCCTGCTATTTCATTGTTAAAATAATAGTGCTAGTTTCTAAATTTGTAAAAGTGCATAGATTTTTCTTAAAGTGAGTTTTTTCTCCCATGGTTAAAAATTGTTGGCATTTGCAACTTCTTATTCATGACAGAATCCAGTAAGAAATAGTATCAGATTTAGCAGAAACACTTTTTATTGTCAACTTAGTATATCAGTGTTTTATGATAATTTCCACGTATTCTGCCACATGATCAAGTTCCAGGACCTCTGGAGCCCTACCTTCAGCCATTTATCTGTGATATAAGAGATTCCAGGGCAGTGAAAGTGTTTGGAAAAAAACTAGTAGTGCTCACTTCGCCAGCACATGTACTAAAATTGGAACGATACAGAGAAGGTTAGCATGGCCCCTGCGCAAGGATGATATGCAAATTCCTGAAGTGTTCCATATTTTTTAAAGACCTACTATTTGATAGCACCACAGGGTGACTATAGTCAATAATTTAATTGTACATTTTTAAATAACTGAAAGAATAGAATTGGATTGTTTGTAACACAAAGTGTAAATGCTTGAAGGAATGGATATCCCATTTTCCATTATGTGATTATTATGCATTGCATGCCTGTATCAAAACATCTCATGTTGTACCCCATAAGTATATACATCTGTGTACCCACAAAAATTTAAAAAATCTAATCTAGAAAACATCTGGCAAGTCTTCCAGCAGAACTGTTTTGTATATTAATACCCTTTTCCAGCTTCCGTTTATGACATGTTTGGTAAAATCCAAATTATGGAAATAGTGCCCAGGTAGTATTCATGGAATTGGACCTCTTAAATTTTTATCAGTATATGCAGATAAAACAGACTAAGAGACCAGGCAACAGTGGCTCACGCTTGTAATCCCCAGCACTTTGGGAGGCCAAGGCGGGCAGATCATGAGGTCAAGAGATCGAGACCATCCTGGCCAATATGGTGAAACCCTGTCTGTACTAAAAATACAAAAATTAGCAGGGCATGGTGGCACACACCTGTAGTCCCAGCTACTCAGGAGGCTGAGGCAGGAGAACTCTTAAACCCTGGAGGTGGAGGTTGCAGTCAGCCGAGATCGAGCCACTGCACTCCACCTTTGCAACAGAGCAAGACTCCATCTCAAAGAAAAAACAACAACAACAACAAATAAAACAGACTAAGAAAAATCTGGTCACACAGGTTTTAAACTGTTAATAAGTTTATTTCTTCTTATGACATCCAGAGATTGAGGCTAAATATATAATACTAACATTTATTCACCACTTGCTATGTATAAGCTCATTTAATCTTTACTACTACAAGTAAGTAATAAGTAGGTGCTATTATCATCGCTATTTTACAAATGAAGAAAATGAGTCACAGAGAAATTAGGAAATTTGTCCAAGGTCACATAACTATTTTAGTAACTCAGACTTAAGCCTGTAACTACCCCTTAGATAATTACCAAGTCCAATTCTCTATTTAAAAATATTTCCCAGGCTGGGCACTGTGTCACACCTGTAATCCCAGCACTTTGGGAGATCAAGGTGGGCTGATTGTCTGAGGCCAGGAGTTTGAGACCTGCTTGGGCTACATGGCGAAACTCTATCTCTACAAAAATAAAAAAATTAGCCAGACATAAAGGCCAGGCATGGTGGCTCACGCCTATAAACGCAGCACTTTGGGAGGCCAAGGTGGGCGGATCACGTGAGGTCAGGAATTCGAGGCCAGGCTGGCCAGTGTGGTGGAACCCCGTCTCTACTAAAAATACTAAAATTAGCCGAGTGTAGTGGCAGGCACCTGTAATCTCAGCTACTCAGGAGGCTGAGGCAAGAGAGACTCCATCTCTACTTAAAAAAAATCTTATTAGCTCAAGACAGCAGGTTTTGTTTGTTTGCTTGCTTGCTTTTCTTTTTCTGGAAAAGGGCTTGAGAAAAATTAATTGACTTTTTAGTTTTATTTTTTTGAGATAGGCTCTCTCTTTGTCACCCAGGCTGTAGTGCTGTGGTGCAATCTTAGCTCATTGCAACCTCCACCTCCTGGGTTCAAGCCAGTCTCCTGCCTCAGTCTCCCGAGTCGCTGGGATTACAGGTGCCCACCACCACGCCCAGCTGATTTTTATATTTTTAGTAGAGATGGGGTTTCACTGTATTGGCCAGGCTGGTCTCGAACTCCTGACCTCAGGTGGTCCACCTGCCTTAGCCTCCCAAAGTGCTAGGTTTGTAGGCGTGAGCCACTGTGCCTGGCCTAAATTGGCTTTTTTAAATTATCTTTTTATTATGGAAAATCTTTTAAGTTTGTAGCTTTAAAAGATGAGGACTTTAAAAAATGCAATGCTATTACCACACTTTTAAAAAATGAACATTAGGCCAGGCGCAGTGGCTCATGCCTGTAATCTCAGCACTTTGGGAGGCCAAGGTGGGCGGATCACGAGGTCAGGAGTTTGCGACCAGTCTAGCCAACATAATGAAACCCCGTCTCTACTAAAAATACAAAAAAAATTGCCAGGTGTGGTAGTGTGTACCTGTAGTCCCAGCTACGTGGGAGGCTGAGGAAGGAGAATCGCATGAACCCAGGAGGTGGAGGCTGCAGCAAGCCGAGATCGCGCCACTGCACTCCAGCCTGTGCAACAGTGGAGGCTCTGTCTTTAAAAAAAAAAAAAAAAGCCGGGCGCGGTGGCTCAAGCCTGTAATCCCAGCACTTTGGGAGGCCGAGGCGGACGGATCACGAGGTGAGGAGATCGAGACCATCCTGGCTAACACGGTGAAACCGCATCTCTACTAAAAATACAAAAAATTAGCCGGGCGAGGTGGCGGGCACCTGTAGTCCCAGCTACTGGGAGGCTGAGGCGGGAGAATGGCATGAACCCGAGAGGCGGAGCATGCAGTGAGCCGAGATCGCGCCACTGCACTCCAGCCTCGACGACACAGCCAGACTCCTCAAAAAAAGAAGAAAAAAAATACAAAAAGTAACCGGGCGTGGTGGTGGGTACCTGTAATCCCAGCTACTCAGAGGCTGAGGCAGAAGAATCGCTTGAACCTGGGAGGTGGAAGTTGCATTGAGCTGAGATCGTGCCACTGCACTCCAGCCTGGGTGACA
>NC_045443.1:49186702-49233893 GCF_002776525.5 Piliocolobus tephrosceles
ACAGGTGCACCACCCTTCCCTGCTAATTTTTGTATTTTTTGTGGAGACGGGGTTTTGCCGTGTTGCCCAGGCTGGTCTTGAACTCCTGTGTTCAAGCAGTCCTTCCACCTCGGCCTCCAAGAGTGCTAGGATTACAGGCGTGAGCTGTCGTGCCTGGCAAACATTAATATCACTTAACATCTAGTCAGTGTTGAGATTTCCCCCGTCTCCTAATTTTTTAAAGCAGTTTGTTCAAATCAGGGTTCCAGTAAGTTTTATCCCCTGCAGTTGATGAATACAGCTCTTACATCTTTTCTTGTCTACATGTTCCCCCTCATTTTTTCTTCCCACTCTGTTTTTTTTGGAGAATCCAGGTCATTTGTCCTGTAGAGTTTCCCAGGCTAGATTTTGCAGATTGCCTAGGTATAATTCACATATTCTACTCTTCCTGGTATTTCCTATGAATTGGTAGGTAGTTCTGGCAGCTAGAATCATTTCTGGGGGTTTGGGGACACAGGGTTCCCTCTGTCCTTCCGTCCGTGACAAGTTGCGTAGTGTTGGTTCTCTATTTTTGTGTTGTTAACGTGCCATGGTGATATTGTCCAAAACTAAGAGAATGATTACTTCCCCTGCATATCTATTTGGTTCCCATGATATATAGTTGGAATAGGAGAGGCAGAAAAAATACTTGATTCTTTCCACTTATTTACCATTTTTCAAAATAATGAGGTGGTTCTTCGCCTCCCACAGAGGTGACTGAGGTTTCCTTTTTTAGACTTTAAACATGTTTGTTTCCATTGAAGTTATTCATGTTATTGTCACTTAAAGGTCCCCATCTTTGGCCAGTTGGGAGTTTATCAAATTGGTGCCTTTTGTTGTGACCCCAGTAGTCTTTGATAGATTCCTTGCTTTGGCTATGAAAGAAATGTTCCTGGCTACTGTTGTGTATTTCTTTTTGTTGCTTTGTTTTGTTTTGTTTTGTTTTGTTTTGTTTTGTTTGTGACAGAGTCTTGCACTGTTGCCCAGGCTGGAGTGCAATGGCACAATCTCTGCTTACTGCAACCTCTGCCTCCAGGGTTCAAGTGATTCTCCTGCCTCAGCCTCCTTAGTAGCTGGGACTACAGGTGTTCGCCACTATGCTTGGTTAATTTTTGTATTTTTAGTAGAGACGGGATTTTACCGTGTTGGCGAGGCTGGTCTCAAACTCCTGACCTCAGGTGATCCGCTTGCCTCAGCCTCCCAAAGTGCTGGGATTATAGGCATGAGCCACCACGCCCAGCCCCTCTTGTGTATTTATTTTTCCATACTTAGAATTAACTAACTTTTCTAAGGAACCTTAGGGGGGATAGTGGTATTTACAGAGCACAATGTAGGTTTTGTCACTGGCTTCTGAGTAATCTCTTCCTGCTGTTGATAACTCAGGTAGATATTTTCTTTTCTCCCAGGAGTCCATGAAGAATATCAGCTGCCATATTACGACTTAGTGCCCTCTGACCCTTCCATTGAGGAAATGCGAAAGGTCGTATGTGATCAGAAGCTGCGTCCCAACATCCCCAACTGGTGGCAGAGTTATGAGGTAAGCAGCTGGCCTCCTGTGGCTTTCCCATCAGCCTGATTTCTCCACCTTAGAAAAGGATTTCTTGACAATGGGGTCAGGCTCCAGAGGGGCCCCCTGAGAGTGTCAGTTATTATTTACTATTAGGTGCTACTATACATATACCAAGCCCTTTGGAGCTACAGTCTCTTTCCCTGGACCCTGTAGGGTGCCATTTGGAGTTCACAGCCTAGTAGAAGAAAAGGCTTTGGGCCTGGTGTGGTGGCATAGGCCTGTAATCCTAGCACTTTGAGAGGCTGAGGCAGGAAGGTAGCTTGAGCTCAGGAGTTCGAGACAAACCTGGGCAGTGTGAGGAGACCCCATCCCTACAAGAAATAAAAAATTAGGCTTGGTGGCACACCACCTGTAGTCCCAGGTACTTGGGAAGCTGAGGTGGGAGGATTGCTTGAGCCCAGGAGGTCAAGGCTGCAGTGAGCCATGATTGGGCCACTGCATTTCAGCCTGGGCAACAGAGCAAGACCCTGTTTCATAAAAGAAAAAGGAAAAGGCTTTGTCCCCAAGACACAGATGAGGGAGGTGGTCAACAAGTGAGTTGTTAGCTAATTCTAAGTATGGAAAAATAAATACACAACTGAACCCAGAGCTGTTAGACACCAAGCTGGGAAAGGCAGTGCTGGAGCCCAAGCTGAGCTGAGCTTCATGGAAGAGTGAGGAGGAGGTGTCCATAAGAGAAGCCTGGAGACCAGACAGAGGAGGAGGACATGCCTGTGAGGAAAGTGGTCTTTCCAGAAACTCAGAAGGGAGGAGGTGATGTGTTTGACAGGGTTGGGATTGGGATGGAGAATGTGAATTTGGGAGAGATGGCAGATGAAATCCAGGGTATGGGGGAAACAACATTTGGTGGGAATAATTGGTATGAGGACATGTTTGTGATATACGTCCTAATAAACATGGAATTCTAGGGTCTTAAGAGTGTTCAGGGGAACAGGCTTTGCCTAGCTGAGTGCTCATGGACCTCCTTTTCATTTGTGGCTCTGCATTTCCTTTTATTTTTTTTCCCAACTTTATTGAGGTATGATTGACAAATGAAATTGTAACAAAGGTGCCGAATTGATACATGTATGTATTGTGACATGATTACCACACTCAAGTTAATGAGCACATCTGTCACCTCACGTCGTTGCCTGTGTGTGTAGTGAGAGCAGTTGAGACCTACTGTTAGCACATTTCAGGTGTACAGTATCGTTGACTCTAGTCACCTTGCTGTCCATTAGAGCCCCAGAACTTACCTGGTGAAGTAGAGGTTGGCCCTGCCTTTAAAGGGTCTAACCACTAGAGGGCATTTCTGCATTTCAGAACAGAATTGCATCTTAGCTGATGCATTCGTGTTGCATCGTAGAGCAGCATTTCTCACCGCACTCCTTGGAACCTTCAGGGCAGGGTTTGCTTCAGAAGGCAGGTGAGACCAGAAGAGCTGGCCTTTAGCTGCAGCGTTTGCCTTTCACTTGTGCAAGCTGTCCCTTAAAAAGGAAGAGCCGCCGGGCGCGGTGGCTCATGCCTGTAATCCCAGCACTTTGGGAGGCCGAGGCGGGCGGATCACGAGGTCAAGAGAGCGAGACCATCCTGGTCAACCAACATGGTGAAACCCCGTCTGTACTAAAAATACAAAAATTAGCTAGGTGTGGTGGCCCGTGCCTATAGTCCCAGCTACTGGGGAGACTGAGGTGGGAGAATCGCTTGAACCCGGAGGCGGAGGTTGCAGTGAGCCAAAATCGCACCACTGCACTCCAGCCCAGGCGACAGAGCGAGACTCCTTCTCAAAAAAAAGAAAAAAAGGAAGAGCCAAGGAGACAAGGGAGCCTTGCAGAGCATTTCCCTAAGGTCAGCCGGTGGATCTGCCAGACTCTGCACTGAGCGGGGGGTGGCAGGGAAATGAATGAGAGCCTAGAGACCAGAAAGGCTTCTCCAGGGCATGGCCAAGCTGATGGCTCCTGGGTCTTTCTGCACAGGCGCTGCGGGTGATGGGGAAGATGATGCGAGAGTGTTGGTATGCCAATGGCGCCGCCCGCCTGACAGCCCTGCGCATCAAGAAGACACTCTCCCAGCTCAGCGTGCAGGAAGACGTGAAGATCTAACTGCTCCCTCTCTCCACACGGAGCTCCTGGCAGCGAGAACTACGTACAGCTGCCGCGTCGAGCGTACGATGGAGGCCTACCTCTCGTTTCTGCCCAGCCCTCTGTGGCCAGGAGCCCTGGCCCGCAAGAGGGTCAGAGCCCGGGAGACTCGCTCACTCCCATGTTGGGTTTGAGACAGACACCTTTTCTATTTACCTCCTAATGGCATGGAGACTCTTGAGAGCGAATTGTGTGGAGAACTCAATGCCACAACTCGAACTGGTTGTAGTGGGAAGTCCCGCAAAACCCGGTGCATCTGGCACATGGCCAGGAGCAGTGACGGGGCCTGAGAGGGGCCGGAGGAGCCGAGGTGTTGCCAGTGCTAAACTGCGCTGAGGGTTTCCTTCAGGGATTAGCCCACAGCACACCAAGATGGCCCGGAAGAACCAGAAGTGCAGCCCCTCTCACAGGCAGCTCTGAGCCACGCGTTCCTCTCCTCCCTGGGATGGATGCTGGGGGGGACTGCCAGTGGAGACGGAATCTGCCGCTTGTCTGTCCAGCCGTGTGTGCATGTGCCGAGGTGCGTCCCCCGTTGTGCCTGGTTCGTGCCATGCCCTTACACGTGCGCGTGAGTGTGTGTGTGTGTCTGTAGGTGCGCACTTACCTGCTTGAGCTTTCTGTGCATGTGCAGGTCGGGGGTGTGGTCGTCATGCTGTCCGTGCGTGCTGGTGCCTCTTTTCAGTAGTGAGCAGCATCTAGTTTCCCTGGTGCCCTTCCCTGGAGGTCTCTCCCTCCCGCAGAGCCCCTCATGCCACAGTGGTACTGTGTTCAGCAGGCTGCTCTGCCCACCCCAGCGTCAGCACAGCTCTCCTCCTCCATCTCAGACTGTGGAACCAAAGCTGGCCCAGTTGTCCATGACAAAAGAGGCTTTTGGGCCAAAATGTGAGGGAGGTGGGTGGGATGGGCAGGGAAGGAATCCTGGCAGAAGTCTTGGGTGTTAGCGTCAGCCGTGGGAAATGAGCCAGCCCAAGGGCATCATCCTCAGCAGCATCGAGGAAGGGCCGAGGAATGTGAAGCCAGATCTCGGGACTCAGATTGGAATGTCACATCTGTCTTTCATCTCCCAGATCCTGGAAACAGCAGTGTATATTTTTGGTGGTGGTAGGTTTGGGGTGGGGAAGGGAAGGGTGGGCAAGGAGTGGGGAGGGAGGCCGGGGTGGGGGGGAGGCATCTGCATGGGTCTTCTTTTACTGGACTGTCTTCTGATCAGGGTGGAGGGAAGGTGAGAGGTTTGCATCCACTTCAGGAGCCCTACTGAAGGGAACAGCCTGAGCCAAACATGTTATTTAATCTGAGTATAGTATTTAACGAAGCCTGGAAGCACGGCTGTGGGTGGTGATTTGGTCAGCATATCTTAGGTATATAATAACTTTGAAGCCATAACTTTTAACTGGAGTGGTTTGATTTCTTTTTTTAATTTTATTGGGAGGGTTTGGATTTTAACTTTTTTTAATGTTGTTAAATATTAAGTTTTTGTAAAAGGAAAACCATCTCTGTGATTACCTCTCAATCTATTTGTTTTTAAAGAAATCCCTAAAAAAAAAAAAAAAAAAAAAAAAATTCTCCAATTGAACGCACATAGCTCAATCACACTGGAAATGTTTGTCCTTGCACCTGAGCCTGTTCCACTCAGCAGTGAGAGTTCCTCTGCCCTGGGGCTCAGTCTCTCTCGCATTTTGTCCCCACCCTCAATTCCATGAGTGGTTTTTGCTCTAAGGCCCTTTCGTGCACTGTCCAGCTGGTTGCACCCTCTCCAGGCATTTATTCGACAAACGTGTATGAAGTGCCTGCTGGGTGCCAGGTGCTGGGATTACATCTGTGAACAAGACATGCTTGGGTCCTACTCCTGGAGCACTGTAAAAAGAGCCGATTCAAGTAAGTAGATGCCTGTTGTGAGACCAGAAGGTTTCATAATTGGTTCTACGACCCTTTTGAGCCTAGAATTACTGTTCTTACAGAAGATCACTGAAGAAAGAGGAACCCCCACAACCCCCTCCACAAAGAGACCGGAGGGTGATGAGACCTGGGGTTTAGAATCCCAGGTGAGACCCCAAATCACTGCATTCATTCTGAGCCCCCTTCCTGTCCCCAGGGGAGGTGTGTTGTATATGCAGCCTTGGAGCATCTCTGCCTCCAACCCAGCAGTTCTCTGCCAAAGCCTGTAGAGGAGGGAGAGCCTTGTCCCTGCCCTCAGGCTCCCCAGTGCTCCTGGCCCTTCTATTTATTTGCCTGATTATTGCTTCTTTCCTTGCATTAAAGGAGATCTTCCCCTAACATTTGGGCCAATTTACTGGCCACTAATTTCGTTTAAATACCATGGTGTCATTGGGGGGACCGTCTTCACCCCTGCTGACCTCCCACCTACCCCCCCTGCAGCAGAACCTTGGCGGTTTGTAGGTGATGATGGAACTTAGACTCCTCTGCCCAGAGTCACAAGTAGCCTCTGGGATCTGCCAACACATGTCCACTCCCAAGCCAGTAGCCCACTCCCCAGGTGGCCCTTCTGCCCTGACCCCACACACAGTCCAACTCTTCCACCTCTGGGGAAGATGGAGCAGGTCTCTGTGAAGCTCCCACACCCACCCCTGCCACTTTTAACACTAAGCGAGAACTGGGGAGAAACGGAAGCCGTGTTTTTGGCCCCTGAGGCTGACCCTGATCCATAGTGCTACCTGCACCTCTGGATTCCGGATTCACAGACCAAGTCCAAGCCCGTTCTCACGTCGCCGTAAAGGCCCCCGAACGGCATTCTCGGTACTTCTGTTGTTTTTGTACATTTTATTAGAAAGGACTGTAAAATAGCCACTTAGACACTTTACCTCTTCAGTATGCAAATGTAAATAAATTGTAATATAGGAAATCTTTTGTTTTAATATAAGAATGAGCCTGTCCAATTTCTGCTGTACATTATTAAAAGTTTTATTCACAGAGCTTTTCTGGTGCCATCTGTCCCACATATGCAGTGCGGCCACCCAGCTTTTGTCAGGGGAATTGGGAACGGGGTGGATGTTCTAAGGTCGGGGTCTAGTGCTCACACCAGCTGTAGCAGACCCCAGCAAGAGGAATGCTGATCCCAACGTCCTGGGTCTTCCTGAGACTTGCTTTGTGTTCCTAGAGGGCGGGTCTGGCGTGTAAGGGACAGAAGACACCAAGCACCCTTTTATCGGGCTTTGTGTGAATTTGTCTTCTCACGTTTTTTCCTATTTACAAAAGAGGGTCATGCTCCTGGTTAGTTACACTCTCTCATGTCTCAGAGGCATGAGTCCTCCTCCTAAGCTGAAGTGAAATTGTGAATTCTGGGATGCTTAGGTGACTTTGAGGAGGAAGTCTTCAGTGGTTCCTCTGGGATCCTCAGCGTGTGGTGGGTGTGAATGTCCTCTCTCTCTCTAGGCTGAGGGGATCTAAAATAACAAATCCTAGAATCATATAGTCTCCAGTTTAGATGAGACCCGCAAGATCCCCTGGTTCACCATCAGGCACTCAACTTCCCTGCTATGTCCCTGTCAGGTGCCTGTGTGGCCTCCTGCTAATGCTGGACCACAGCTCCATCTGTAGGCTCCATGGCTCAGTGGAAAACCCTTCCTTCTGTAGAGCTGGGCAACTTCCATGAGACTTCTATAGGGTTTTCAAAGCAGTTACTCTCTCTTCCCTTATAAGGTCCCTTAAAATATGTAAAGGCAGCTGTCATGAATCTTGTAGCAAAGCTTCGAGTTTCTTCAGTTAGTATTAGCGAATACTTATTGAAAACTCACTGCGTGCTAAGCAATGTGCCAAAATTTGCTTTACATATATTAACTGTTTTAATCCTCAGAGCAACCATATGAGATGGGCACTATTATCTTCTCTTTATGGATTAGGAAACAGGATAGGAGAAGTCAAATAAGTTGCCCAAGATCACGTAGCTCACGGGTGGAAAAGACCTTGGGTCCAGGATGTTGACCACAAAGCACAGCCCTTCCCCCACTGCACTGTTCCGCTCTGGTTCCATGTTCCTCACCCAGGCTGGCTGCTCTCTTCTGAACCTAGCTAGAGTCTAGGACCACAAAGGATGTGTACATAATGTTGCATCCAGGTATTAACAGATATCACAGACTAGAATAAGAACCCCACAGACTGTGTGCTTGATGCCGCAGATCACATCCCAGGACTGCATCTCATCTCTTGATTGAGTAAAATCCAGCTACCCTCTCCTTCCTGTATAAGGGAAGTTGGTGTTCTGAACTCAAGTGCAGGACCTTATAGTTTTATTAAGTTTCACTATAGACCATGCCCATTGCTCCAGCCTGTCACTACTTTTAAATCCTGATTATTACCCAGAGTTTTCCATTGTCCTGAGTTTTCCCAGTCTGAGACTCTGCTGGGCTGAGAAAATCAAGTAACTTACTCCTAAAAGTTTGCTTTAAGTTTGGCATCTATGCCAATAACCTAATCAGCTGCTAATTAAATTGTCCTTGTGTCCTGGCCATAATTTTTTATTTTTTGTTATTGGGACAGAGTCTCTGTCGCCCTGGCTGGAGTACAGTGGTGCGATCTTGGCTCACTGCAACCTCCAGGGTTAAAGCGATTCTCCTGCCTCAGCCTCCCAAAAAGCTGAGATTATAGGCATCCGCCACCACACCCAGCTAATTTCTGTATTTTTAATAGAGACGGGGTTTCACCATGTTGGCCAGGCAGGTCTTGAACTCCTGACCTCAGGTGATCTGCCCACCTCCTCCTGACCTCAGGTGGTGATCTGCCCACCTCAGCCTCCCAAAGTGTTGGGATTATAGGCGTGAGCCACTGCTCCCTGCCTATTTATTATTTTAAATAGAGACAGGGTCTCCCTTTGTTGCCCAGGCTGGTTTTGAACTCTTGGCTTCAGGGAATACCTCCTCCTCAGCCTGCCAAGTTGCTGGGATTACAGTCATGAACCACTTCACTTGGCCCATAATTTTTAGATGGACAGAGATAGCAGAAGAAGCCCAAGTACTTTGTTAAAGTATCATTGTGGCCCTTTTTGATCGATCTACCTGTTCATTGGAAGGAAAGACAGTAGTTTGTAGTGAATCTTGGCCTGGTTCAAATGAAGGCTCCTTACAGGCCATCCTGTGAATAGTCAGTCATCTTGCCAGGCATGGACCTAAAATTCACTAGGCTGTGATTGCAGGTTCAACTCTTACCATTTTGAAAATTGCAATGGCAACCATTCTAGTGCCTCTTCCTGTGCCTTTGAAGGTTGCCAACAATGTTTCATCTTAGTGAGGCCTGTGACACAGGAGGCTTGACTTCATTTGAATGTTGTGTCACTTGGGTTATTGTTTCACATAGCTTAAATTTCTGTCCCCCAGCCCATATGTCTTCTGACCTCTACAGGCCTTAGAACATGCTTGCTAAACACAACCAAATGAGAATGAGGAGTGGTGGAGTTCAAGAGACTCAGGAACATAAGAGGAATGCACAGCACAGGTGAGGGAAGTAGGAGAAGCCCTGGCTCGGGCCAGGAACGGCGTTACTAGTCGGGGTTCTCCAGAGAAACAGAATCGATAGGATGGATGGACAGATAGACTAGAAAGAGAGATGACTCATGGTTGTGTGGGCTGCAAGTCAGGGTAGCAGGCTCAGAGACCCAGGGAAGAATTGGTGTTGCAGTCCTGAGGGCAGAATCCTTTCTCAGGACACCTCAGCCTTTTCTCTTAAGGCCTTCAATTGGTTGGATGAAATCCACCCACATTATGGAGGGTAATATGCTTTACTCAAAGTCTACTGATTTAAATGTTAATCACGTCTAAAATACCTTCACAGCAACATCTGGAATGGCATATGACGAAACAACTGGACAACTGTGGCATGAAAGTTATTGGGGATTCCATGGTCAGAGGATGGGATTTAAGGAATATGGAAGATATCCCTGGGTCCTTCTGAGAATTCCCCCTTGGAAGCCAAAATGGGGATTAATGGGGGCTTAGGGCGGTTTAAGGAACAATTGGTTAGCTTGGGCTCTTTTAAGAAGTATTTGTCAAGCAACCTTAATGAATGGAGTGGTAGGTAGAATAGAAAGCTATGGCGAAACCCCATCTCTACTGAAAATACAAAAATTAGGTGTGGTGGCACACACCTGTAATCCCGGTTACTCAGGAGGCTGAGGCATGAGAACCACTTGAACCTGGGAGGTGGAGGTTGCAGGTTGCAGTGAGCCAAGATTGCACCACTGCACTCCAGCCTGGGCAACAGAGGGAGAATCTGTCTTAAGAAAGAAAAGAAAAAGAAAAAAGAAAGCTAAACAATCCATGGTCCCTGCCCTTCAAGGAGTTTATAATCTAGACAGATAGGATTTGTACAGGCAACAATAAGGCAGATTTGGGCAAATCTCATTACAGAGCAGTATGCAAAGTACCATGGGATCACAGATGAGGTGTCTCGGGAAAGAAGTAACATATCCCTGCCCTCCATCGGCTCCCTACCTGGTGGAATGGGTGAGTAAACAGCTAGGATGGAATGAGATCAGTACTACCATAGGGATAGAATACTGTGGGAACGCAGGCCGGGCGCGGTGGCTCAAGCCTGTAATCCCAGCACTTTGGGAGGCTGAGACGGGTGGATCACAAGGTCAGGAGATCGAGACCATCCTGGCTAACACGGTGAAACCCCGTCTCTACTAAAAAATACAAAAAACTAGCCGGGCGAGGTGGCGGGTGCCTGTAGTCCCAGCTACTCGGGAGGCTGAGGCAGGAGAATGGCGTAAACCTGGGAGGCGGAGCTTGCAGTGAGCTGAGATCCGGCCACTGCACTCCAGCCCAGGAGACAGAGCGAGACTCCGTCTCAAAAAAAAAAGAATACTGTGGGAATGCAAGAGAGTCAGTGGGAATGCAAGAGAGTCGGGAGGTTGGGGTCAAGAGAGAGACATCTATTTTGGCCTGCTGACTGAGGAGAGGAGGGGGTTTTAGTCAAAAATAATTGCCATTCAAGAACCACAGATGTTCAGTATGGCTGCAGAACCGGAGGTGGGGGTGTGATGAGGGAGCCTGCTGGAGCTGTTCCCATTGCTGAGTTCTGAAAGGTCAGGAATTCATCCTGGGGAGAGAAATGGCAAATAGGTAGCACCAATGCCATCACTTGCCCTGTGACAGCTACCTCAGACTGTACTAATCTATCAGTAATTTGTCCTCTTGAGTTGGTCTCTCTCCACATTTTTCTCAACAGCGTGCTTACTGTCCCATAAGTTAAAACACATTTGTCATTCTTGATGTAGGGAATAGGCCATTGGAGGGTGTCTTGGTCAGCTCTGGCTGCTGCTGCTAAGTACCTTAGATTGATGGCCGGGCATGGTGGCTCATGCCTGTAATCCCAGCACTTTGGGAGGCCAAGGTGGGCAGATCACTTGAGGTCAGGAGTTCGAGACCAGCCTGGCCAACATGGCGAAACCCCATTGCTGCTAAAAATACAAAAATTAGCTAGGCCTGGTGGTGCACACCTGTAATCCCAGTTGCTCCAGAGGCTGAGGCAGGAGAATTGATTGAACCCAGGAGGTGGAGGTTGCAGTGAGCCAAGATCATGCCACTGCACTGCAGCCTGGGTTACAGAGTGAGACACAATCTCAAAAAAAAAAAAAAAAAATTCCTTGGATTGGGTAATTTATAAACAATATAAATGTAATGCTCCTAGTTCTTGAGGCTAGGAAGTCCCAGATGGAGGGATCAACAGGTTCAGTGTCTGGTGAGGGCCTGTTCTCCTAGATGGCGCTTTCTGTGTCCTCACATGGTGCAAGGGGGAAACAGGCTCCCTCAAGCCTCTTTTATTAGGGCATTAATTCCATTCATGAGGGCAGAACCCTCATGACCTAATCAGCCCCTAAAGATCCCACGTCTCAATACTATATCACATTGGGTATTAGGTTCCAACCTAGGAATTTTGGAAGGACACCATCATTCAGACCATGATAGAGAGTTTTAAGAAAGGGAGTGATGTGATCCTGTTTGTCTTTTGGGAAAATCACAGTGCTGACTTGAGAAAGGAATTGCAGTGGTGGCAGAGTAAGAAAAGCTGGGAAGGGGCCGAGCACGGTGGCTCACGCCTGTAATCCCAGCACTGTCAGAGGCAGAGGCGGGCGGATCACCCAAGGTCAAGAGTTCGAGACCAGCCTGACCAACATAGTGAAACCTCGTCTCAACTAAAAATACAAAATTAGCCAGGCACCTGCCTGTAATCCCAGCTGCACGGGAGGCTGAGGCAGGAGAATCGCTTGAAACCAGGAAGTAGAGGTTGCAGTGAGCCAAGATCACGCCATTGCACTCCAGCCTGGGCAACAAGAGCAAAACTCCGTCTCAAAAAAAAAAAAGAAAGAAAGAAAGAAAAGCTGGGAAGAACAGCAGGAGAGACAGTGGGTAGAATACTCAGGTTTGTATTGAATAATCAGATATGAATGGTGAGGGAAAGAGGAAAGCTGACTTCAGTTTGGAGTAAAAGAGAGAATCTTAGCCTGGCAGTTTTGCATATGTGTTTTGGGGGTTAGGGAAGTTGGTACACAACACTGTCCCCTGGGAGAGGGAACCAGGGATGAAACAGCTGAGCAAGTGGTTTGCCAAGTGGAAAGAGATGTGGGCAGTCTGGGGCCCTAAGAACTGCCATTTTCTTTCTTCACTATGTGCACCTGTTCTGAAATGAGGCGGGGTAAGATAACACATACCCTATGTCTTAGGAGTTGCGTGCAGATGCTGTAGGAAACCTGGAGACTTAACCTTCCTTCCTTCTGCCACTCCAACCCATTCATGCCAGAGATGCCCTGCCATTTTCATCCAAGGGGCCAGATGATCCTTGGCCTTTGAACAGGACTAGACCCAGAGACCACCTACATTCAATGCAAATAAACTACCTTGATCCTACTGCAAGACCCTCCCAGGATCAGATCTTTGGACTGTGCCAGATTAACCATACTGCTAGATTCTCTCTTCTAGGCCCCCGAACACACACAGACACTGTCCCATGGAAATGGTCGGGCAATAGGAGCCACTCCCTGCCCAGTCAGCTGCCCACCAGCTGTCCACCGCCCACAAGAGGTGATGTCATACAACTGGGGGCCCAGCCCCTCACTTCTGACAGACCAGAGAGCCAGGGCCCCAGGCCCTCTCCTTCCCACCTCCCCAGCTTAGAAGCAGTGACAGTACCCAGTGAGGAACTCCCAGTGAACTATTCATTTCTGACAGTTCTGGGCTCCACTGATGGACAAGGCCCATGTTAGAGCTCTGAGACTTAGGTCAGACTCCAGAGGGGCCAGCACTAGCCCCAGGTGCTCTGACTTCCTCATGGTACCCTAGAGATTAAGCTGCTCAGTGGAAGACTCAGCTCTCCCAATTTCCTCCATGGGGGCCGCTGACTGTTACATAGCCAGGCGAGGGGTTGTCCTGAAGAGAAGGGATGTTACCTAGGCCTTGTCCATTAGCTGGGCCCCCAATGTCTAAGCCCCCACCCCAGGCCAGGCAGGAGTGTCAGGAGCCAGGGCAGGCAGAGCAAAGGGAGGGATACGTGAGAGCTCATTCTGAGAGAGGCTGGCTTGGGAGGAAGGTACAGATTGAGTACAGATGTCTGAGGAGCCAGAGCGGTGGAGGTTTTGTGGGGAGGCTTCCTGGAGGGAGGAGGAGGGGATGTGTCCTGGTATGAAGCTGCAGGTGGTGTGCAGAATGCTTCCCCCACCGCCCAAGCTTTAAAGGGCTGCAGAAGATAGGATGAGAACAGATGCTAGCCAAGAGACTTAGGCTTAGGAGAAAGCTGTGGAGAGCTGGAGAAGGCAAAGCTTTAGAGGCCTCATATACACTGCCTGGCATGCAAAGGTTAGTGCACCAAGAAGGCCTGCCAGCGGTCTGCCTTCTCCCTGCTGAATTTCACCTGCAGCAGAAGCAGCTTTGATGCAAAAAACTTCCTAACTGACGCTGTGAGATTCCAGAACTCAGTGACCAAAGTGGAGCTTGGCATCCCAGTTGGCCCAGATCCTCTTGTCCTGAAACAGGGCTGGGATTCCAGGTGGAGTCTTCCAGCCTTTCCGCCTGGCTTGAAGATTTTCTGCCAAGAGACTCATGGCCACCAGAGGGCATCACTACTCCACAGTGTGGCATCCTGAGCTCCGGGGGGCCCCTCCTTGGAGAAACTGGGGAGATTGGGAGGAGGAAGCAAGCAGGGATCTCTGAGCTCTCAGGGAGCTACCAGCAGCTGACTTAAACAGTCTTTGGAGTCAAGAGACCTGGGTTCTAGTCCCTGTTATGATTCTTTCTCTCCCTGGCTTCAGTTGCCTCTGTTAAATGAGGGCTTGGACCATACGGTATCCTTTCCAGACCATAAGGCCATTTCTGGCTCTGAAATCTCAGGATTTAAGGAATCACACAAAGGACTTGATAAAAATTGCATTTCCTGGGCCCACCCTTACTCTGGGGTTCTCTAGGGTTTTCTGCCTAGCAAGAGGAGGAAACAAGATGTAAATTCAGTCCTCTGGTGGTGTTTGCTCACTTGGAGGCCCGGAGGTGGACTGCCCTGCATAAACTGGGGAAGTCTGCCTCCACCTCAGCTGAAGGATGACTGGCTCCACAGGCTGTTAGACACAGGGGCTGTGCCACACCTGTGGCATCCACTTCTCCAGGTTTCAGGCAAGGAGATGTGTCCAGTAGGTGACCCTCTGTGATAGCTGGAGTGGCTCCTTCACAGAGGAGGTTGTGCAAGGTGCCCTTTTGCTGGGTCCCTTTGGGGATAAGCAATGGAATGAATGGAATACATATCATTGCCTTTCCACTTTGCGCCTCCCCCCTCCCACCCCCCCACAGATGCCGTCTGTCAGGAGCAGGCAACAGACGGTACCGGGGTCCATCTGTGCTAATGCTTCACAATAGAGTCCCATGTTTCCCCACCGACACCCCCTCGGCCCCTCAGCTGATGGCCACTTGGTGGTGCCAAGGCGGGAGGTAGGAGGAGGGAGAAGAAGGCACTAAGAGAGCTACCTCTTAGCTCCTGGCAGTATCAATCCACCCCGGCCCCCCACCCAACAAGCATCCTGCCATCTGGACTTGTGCAATCACTAAGGGGCGGAAAAGCACCCTCTTCCACCTACACCTCTTGTAGGGGATGGGGGCCTAGAGGACTGGGGGTGGGGAGGAGAACACAGAGTCAGGGAGACTAGAGAAGAAGAAAGAAGACTGAGCCAGGCACGAGAACTGAGACAGGCAGGAGGCAGAAAGCCTTTCCTGGCCTCGCAGGTGGACGTGGCCATTGCCCCTCTGTGCTCCTTATGCCATGTGTCTAACGCAGCACATGTGCAAGGTACCACTGCCTACCAGGCCAAGAGCCTCTGTAACCCCAGTGCCCAGCCAGTACCTGGCACAGAGAAGGGCTTAAACGTTGGACAACATCACAGAGTGGTTAGATTGCAGGCTCTGCAACCAGGCTGTCTGGCTTTGAATCTCAGCTCTGCCGCTGAGTGACTTAGGGCAAGTTACTTATCTTCTCCGAGCCTCCGTTTCCTCATCTGTAAGGGAGGATAATGGTGCTTATTTCGTAGGGTTGTTATGAAGACCAAGTGAGTTAATGCATGTATGTAAAAGGACACACAGAACAAACAGTGTGCATTGCACATGGTAAGTGCTCAATAAATGTTAACTGTGAAGGCATAACAGATTTGGGAAGACTGGGGGAGGAGGGGACAGACAGGGGCACTGCATTGCCGCCTCTGCTTCTTGGTCGATGGGTGCTGGGACATGGAGTCCCCAGCTTGTGCTGCTGACGCCCTGTGGTGGCTAGCCGCTCTTTAGACACCAGACGCTGCCTTCCACTTCCTCCTCTCACTTCTTATTCGGGCACCACTGACGACAGAGACTTCGGCTGGGCCATTCCCGCCTCTCCTACCGCCTGGCAGCCATGGTAACAGCCTGGGGGATGGTCCCTAAGATGGGGTCAGAGAACGGCTGAGCATGGCCATCCCCCTCCAGCCCTGAACTCCCACTCGGCCTGGGCTCATCCCAGCCTCCTGAGTCAAGTCCGTAGTAAGCGTCTGTCTGCTGGGAAGGGGGATGTGGTCCCGGCATCAGGAGCTGAGGAAAGGTGTGTTCAGCAGGGATCACTCAAGCCCCTCGGAGGGGATAGGCAAGAATTAAGCCTACTGCTTTCAGGGTTTCCACCTCTTCCCTTTCTCCTAGACGTGGGAACAGGGGGCATCCTCTTTCAGCTCTTCTGGGGCAGCTGTGTCAAGGGAAAATCCTGGGCTCTCTCACTCCCTGGGGGCTTCTGCGCAGAGTTCAGGGAGTCTCCTCCCTCCTCTGTCCGGCCTCCACCCCTACTGCTGCGCAGCCCCGCTGCCTCTCTCCCTGCCCTAGAGTCTCCTGCAGCCCCCTGGATCTCCTTGACTCTCCCCACCTCCCCGACTCCCCAGGCTTCTTACAGTGACCTCTTACCGTGCCCCCCTCCATGAATCGCCAGAGCTATTCGTACCTAAATTTCAAACCTTGCTCAATGTCCCTTCACAGACCCCTCCAGGTATCACGCAGCCCCGAGCCCCGCCCCGGGGTCTCATCCCGCCCCCTCGCGTCCGCTGCTCGGTTTCCCCCACAGAGCGCCCAGCTCCCGCAGTTTCCCTGGCCGTCGAGCGCCGTGGGCGGGGCTCCAGGGCGGCTGCGCCCCGTGGGGAGGGTCCTGCGTGCTGGGGGCGAGGCCACCCGAGGCCGCTCCCCGCCCGCCCCCCACCCCGCCCCGCTCTCGGAGCCTATAAAGGGAGGTGACGGGCGGCCAGCCCGGCTGGCATCCCCGAGCCGCCGCCAGCACCGCCGAGCGGAGCCAGAGCCGTCTCCACCGGGCGCCCGGCGCCGAAGCCATGACCCTCCGCCGACTCAGGAAGCTGCAGCAGAAGGAGGAGGCGGCAGCCACCCCCGACCCCGCCGCCCGGGCTCCCGACTCGGAAGTCGCGCCCGCCGCTCCGGCCCAGACCCCGGGACCCCCTGCAGCAGCCGCCACCCCTGGGCCCCCAGCGGACGAGCTGTACGCGGCGCTGGAGGACTACCACCCTGCCGAGCTGTATCGCGCGCTCGCCGTGTCCGGGGGCACCCTGCCTCGCCGAAAGGTGCGTCCCCCGCCCGTCTTCAGGACCTGCTTAGCCCCACTCCGTCACCCTACAGGGCTTGCTGACCCCGCAGTGCCTTCTCCTCGGCGTCCGCGGAGTCCCCCACCCACCTTCTTCCCCGCTGGGTGCCTCGACTCCCCGCCCTCCCCGCTGCTCAGAAGGCCGTGGCCCTCGCCTGCACACCGTGCCCAGGCTCGGTGGCTCTCAACTCCGCGCCCCATGCGCGCCGCCCCATCGCGCCCCCTCTCTCCCTCCTTGACTCCTCCCGGCACCCCCCTTATCCTACTCGCTCCATCTGGCTTTCTGCTCCCCATGCCCCGCCTCCTCGTGGCCAGGTGTCCTGAATCCCCAGGATCCCCTCGCCCTCGGGGCAGAGACGTCCCTAGACAAGTTGAAGGTCTGAGAGCCCCCGGTGGGAGAGGTGGGCCGGTGGCCGCGCCGCGTGCGTTCTCACTCTGAGGAAGTGCGTGGGGCGCCGCTGACTCCGGAGAGCACACCCTTCCGAGGGGACTCCCCGATTGCTGGGCTCGGGGCCTGCCGCCTGGTCCCACGTCTGATGTGCGGGGCGTGAGGGCCACAGCTCCCTGGACTTCTGCCGGAACCGGACGTAGTGGGAGGGGTCGCAGGGAGCCCACGGGGCAGGAAGGATGCGGGCCGCGCCCACCTCAGAGTCTCCCCTCCACCAGCCTCTTCCTCTGGCCCCAGGGGACCTAAGGCTCAGAACCTACACAACACCAGGTTAAGGAGAGGGGCCTGGTGGCCTTTCCTCACCCAGCCACCCTCCTTTGCCCCTAGCCCCCAGCTAGCCCCCACACAATGAACAGCTTGTTGAGAATTTGCATTTTATGAAAATCATGTTGAAAGACAAAGGGGTCTCTCTGTGCTGCCCAGTCCTTCCTCCCTGGCCATTTGGGAACTGTCCCCACCCCTGAGGCCAATCTGGTTCTGACCCTTCCCTTCCTTGCCTTGGACAGCTTGGGGGGAGGGTTAGCAAAGGCACAGACCAGAAAGGCCCTGGGCTGTGCAGGCTCCAAAGGAAAGGGCTGCTCTGGGACTGGACCTCCTCCAAGGACCAAAAAGTTAGGGAGGGTGAGAGACTACTTCAGTTTATCAAGGACCCTGAAGAGACAGGAACCTTCATCTCTCATCCTTCCCCCACCCCCTGCCCCAAAAGAACTCCCGATCTCGCTCCTTTAGTGAGACTTGCTGACAAGTTTGACATCTAAGATGTTTTGTCCCAGAAAGCACAAAATGTATGACAATGGAGAGAGACCCAGGTGTAGCTGGGCACAGCTGGTCACCTGCAGCTGGGATCCACAACTGGTCCCTGAAACGGCCTGTACCTTAGGAGACCTGACACCTCTGTCCCCACATTCTGGCTGGGATTGCCAGCCCTTCAGGTGGGGGTCCCTGACCCTAGCCCTCCCAAGCCACTGTCTGTAGCTGAGAAATTAGATGGAGAGAACCAAATGGCAGAAGGTCCTCGGAGCACCTTGATAGGTGAGCCCAGGGGACACCTATCCTCTGAATCCCACTGGGGAAGAGCCCCTGCCTCAGCTTTGGGAGTCTGGATGGCCTGAGCCTCTACAGACGTGGGCCCTAGGGGTGGAGACCATTCTAGAATAATGATCTCTCCACCCGCTGCCAGTGTGGAAACCAGCAAGGGCTTAGAGGTTCATGGATCTGGAAACCAGGAGGATGGTTGTGTCCCTGCAGTCCCAGGTATGAAGGTAAGGCCTGTAGAGAAAGTTGAGGAGTGGTGCCAGTAGTGACACTTGGCAAATAGTTCTACCAGCACCAAAGCGGGTGTGGATGTGGAGTTGGCAAGAGGCAAACAGGAAGTGGGTCGCTGTGTCCAGGGTAGCACTCTCAGCATCTGCTCAAGGACAGTCCTGCCTCACCTGCTCCTTCTGACCATCTTCCTGCCCAGGGCTCAGGATTCCGCTGGAAGAATCTCAGCCAGAGTCCTGAACAGCAGCGGTGAGTCACTAGCACCCAGCCCCTGCCATGGTCCAAAGGGGTGAGGTGCTGGGTTGGGCGGTGCCAGGACAGCATCTCAGTCTAGTGAGGATAGTCATTCTCCTAGCCTTTAAGCATGGCTCCCCCGCTGAGAGTGAGGGGCAGGTGGGGGTGTGGGCTGTGTGAAGGGGGTGGCAGAGAAAGGAGGTAGGGACTTTTGAGTCATTAGGTGCTCTTCAACCCACCCCCAGTCTCTGCCAGTTACTCCTCCCTGGGGAGATCTGGATGAACGGATGTGGGAGGTGGGAGGGGGTGTAGGCAAAGTCTATGGGGAATGTCCTAACCCAGACCTCCTGGGCTCCCCTGAGCCCTCCCAAACTTGGCAAACCCCCTGGGCCCAGACCTTAGCCAGGCTCTGTCCAGCTGCTTGGGGCTGGCTACCCCTGCCTCCAGAATGTCAGTCCTCTTCTGGTCCCAGCCTGTGGCAGCCCTCTAAGGAGGGATCTGAGTGTGGGCAGAAGTAAGTGCTGACTCCAGGCCCTGGGACCCCACAGTTTCCCTTCTCTACTCATGTCCCATCCCTGATTTGGGCTTGACTTTCTCTAAAATGGATCAGCAACTAGCCTGCTGGCCAGATTGGCCTGTTTGGCCCTTGAGCTAATAATTTTTAAAGAGTTATAAAAATAAAAACAAAGAACAATATATGACAGAGATCATAAGGGGCCTGCAAAGAAAGCCTAAAGTATTTACCATCTGGCCCTTTGCGGAAAAAGTTTGCTGACCCTTCCAAAAAACCCTAGAACATTGGGGTAGACGCCGAACTCCCAGCCACCCTGCTCCCTGCCCCAGTATTACAGAGAGAGGGGAAAGGCCTGCTGTTCAGAGCGAGAGGGGCTCGAGTTGGAGTCGGGAGGTGCTGCTCAGCATTTGGGGGAATATCTGGGTCAGGCAGGGAGCGGAAGAGCCTGGTCTCCAGTGCCTTTCCGAGGCTGAGCTACTTGAAGGGGCCTTTGGAGGCTGCTTTAACTGTGCCTCTGGCTGGGCGGGAAGGAAGGGGGTGGGAGTGGGCAGAGGAAACTCTGGGCTCCCCCAGCAGGCGAGGATCTGGAGCGGCTCCAGACCATTGTGTCCAGCGGGCAGGCCTTCAGTGCGGGAAGGGGCGGCCTCGAGGCTCCCCTCCCCCAGCCCCCACATCTAGTGGGCTGGCCCCAGCACAGCTGGGAGGAGCAGCTGTGGTCTTGCTGAGCCTCGTGACTGGCCTCTGGGGGTGGGGCCAGTCCTCTCCCCAAAGCTGTGGAACAGAGGAGGCTCCAGGCTGTGGCTGAATTTGGGGCCTTAGCTAGTCAGTAAGTGGTACTGTAGGGCTCACTGGAAAGCTGGGGTGTGGCTAAAAATCTCAGCCGGCCCATCCTTCAGGGGACCAGCCCTTCTCTGTGCTTCCCTCCCACCACTAGAGGCTGGATTGGTTCTCTGTGGCTCCACGAGGCTGATTTCAGTTGGGTATGGGAAAGACATTCCAATAATCTGTGAGGAGACTGAGCTGTCACTGGAGACTGAGTCCTGCTGGAATGTTCTAGACCAGTTGCCAATATCCAGGGAGGCCCAAGCTATGGGACTGCTACACTTTTTAATCCTGATTGTCTTGACCCCTGTGTTTCTTGCAGGAAAGTGCTGACGTTGGAGAAGGAGGATAACCAGACCTTCGGCTTTGAGATCCAGGTGGGAGAAGCTGCACACAGGGGTCGGGGGGTTGAACGGCCAGCCTGAGGGATGCATGGACTTGTCCCAACCCTGGGCTGAGGGTCCCCTTGTCCATTACAGACTTATGGCCTTCACCACCGGGAGGAGCAGCGTGTGGAAATGGTGACCTTTGTCTGCCGAGTTCATGAGTCTAGCCCTGCCCAGCTGGCTGGGCTCACACCAGGTGGGGCCTGAGCCCAGGACACCCAGGTCTGGGAAGGGGATATGACCTTACTCCCAAGCAGAGGGGGTGAGAAATCTCTCCTGAAATCAATTCCTCTTCCTTTTCCTTCTTTGAGAAGGCCAGAGGGAACGGATAGAATCGGGGCTTTAGATCTAGGCAAATTTGCCATGTACTGTGTGATCTTATACAGCTCCATCTACAAAATGAGGGTAATAATGCATCCAAACATCACAGTGCGGCAAGGGGATTCCCTGGGCACAGAGCCAGGGCCTAATTAATGGTGGATGTTGCTGCTGCTGCTCTGATTCCTCCCAGCAACGTGGCAGTCAGCATGGGCAAGAGCTGGGGAAGAAGGAACATTCCATTAGGTCTGCTTGATATTGGGGATCAGGCCAATCCTGCCCCCAAATGGACCCGACGCTGAGGAACTGATGTTACTCCCTTGAAAACAATTAACTATTTTTTTTTTTTAAGAGACAGGGCCTCACTCTGTCACTCAGGCTGGAGTGCAGTGGCATGATCACAACTCACTATAACCTTGACCTCCTGGGCTCAAGCAATCCTCCTCTTGCCTCTGCCTCCCAAAGCAATATGTTACTTCCTCTAACAAGGAAATTATGCCTCAATAGGAGACCCCTGGATTGAGCAGATCTAGAGTCCCCAGGTTCCAGGAAGGGCAGCCTGAAACTGTATGAATCAGTCCCCCCTCCACCATCCTTGCCCCTAAGCTCCTACCTCCTTCCCACTTACCAGCAGCCCGTGCTAGCTATCATAGTCCATTTTCTGTTACCATAACAGAATACCTGAGATTGGGTAATTATAAAGAAAATAGGTTTATTTAGCTCATGGTTCTGCAGGCTGGGAAGTTCAAGACTGGGTGGCCGCATCAGGCGAGGGCCTCATGCTGCACTCTGACATGATGGATGGCATCTAATGGCAGGAACGCCTGCAAGAGTGGCGAGTAGGCACATGCAAAAGAGACAAAACATGGGTGATCTTGCTTTATAGCAACCCACTCGCCAGGTAGCTAAACCAGTCCTGCCAGAGCAAGAAGTCACTCCCCAAAAACAGCATGAATCCCTTGATTGGGTGGATCCTTCATGGCCCAAATGCTGGAGTGCAATGGCGTGATCTCGGCTCACTGCAACCTCCGCCTCCCAGATTCAAGCAATTCTCCTGCCTTAGCCTCCCGAGTAGCTGGGATTACAGGCACCGGCCACCACACCCAGCTCATTTTTGTATTTTTAGTAGAGATGGGGTTTTGCCGTGTTGGCCAGGCTGGTCTCGAACTCCTGACCTCAGGTGATCCACCCGACTCAGCCTCCCAAATTGCTGGGATTACAGGAATGAGCCACCGCGCCTGGCCCCAAATGCCTCTTCAAGGTCCTACCATCTCTCAACACTGTTACGTTGGGGATGAAGCCTCAACGTGAGTTTTGGGGACAAACCATATTTAAATGATAGCAGTAGCCAAGTAGTATACTACAACTTGTCAAGGTAGTTTCACATCCACTCTCCTTCCCCATCATCCCTGAAGCAGCCACAGCAGGGATCCATACCCCTTTCTACAGATGGGAATGGAGCCCTCAGATGGGGCACGCCATGCTTGAGGTCAGGAGGCTCTGCAGTGGTGCAGGGTAGCAGAACTATCCCTCTAGGGGCCAGTCATTCCCTGTGCTTCTCTCCCACCACCAGAGGCTGGACTGATTCTCTGTGGATCCATGAGGCCCTGCCACGCCTGGGGCCAGGGTCGTTTCCTAGCCGGGTGCTGCTCACCTGCCCTTCCCTAAATTGACTGGGTCTTATGGCCAGCGTGGACTAGACAGAAATAACCAACTCTGAGGGCAGCCCAGGGTCCTGGGTTGGCTTAGCTTTGGGACAGAGCTTGAGAGTAGAGTGAGGGTGTTGGGTGTGTGAGGTCCCCGCCCTTTGGCTGGGGTGCTGGGCCTGGACAACCTGGTAGTCACTACAGGCCCAGAAGAATGGCTGTGGTTCTGTGTGTTTGGATCGAGTACGAGAGATGTTAGAGGAAGTCTACCGAGAACCATGAGAAGTTGGAGGAGGGAGTTCGGGAGTTTTCCTTGGAGTTACTACCCACTCCTCTCCCCTTTCTGGCTAAGGTAGGATGCTGGAATTCTAGCATGCCCCATGGAGCAAATCTAACTGCCTTGTCTGCCTGGCAGGGGACACCATCGCCAGCGTCAATGGCCTGAACGTGGAAGGCATCCGGCATCGAGAGATCGTGGACATCATAAAGGCGTCGGGCAACATTCTCAGGTATGTCTGGGAGCTGAGGTGCCTGAGGACTCCTGAGCTCAGCCTCTTGGTATTTCCTCAGCCTGTGGCTCACTCAGCCTTTGATTCCCCAACCTCAGACTGGAAACTCTATATGGGACATCAATCCGGAAGGCGGAACTGGAGGCTCGTCTGCAGTACCTGAAGGTAGGGAAACCCAGATAATGTCCAGCTCCACCCTCCTCTTCCCAAGCCTCTGCCCTGTGGGGGGGTCATTTATGTCTGAATCTCCTTTAACTGAAGGTTTCTTCTGTCTACTCCCTGACCCCTTGTCTGTACCCACGTCCTGCTAGTTTCCTGCTAGCTTGTGACAGTGGGGTGGGGACTGTCTCTTGCAGCAAACCCTGTATGAGAAGTGGGGAGAGTACAGGTCCCTAATGGTGCAGGAGCAGCGGCTGGTGCATGGTGAGTAGATCCCGGGGTGTGAAGGGCCACTTGTTCTGCTATAGACACCCCATCTGTGCTACCCCCTCAGAACTGGCGGGTTCTAGTAAAGAAAGGTTTACTAGTAAACCTCCACGATAAAGGTTTACTAGTAAACCTCCTCAATAAACCTCCAAGGTTTATTGAGCTACTACTCAATAAACCTTTCTTTCTAGTAAAGAAAGGTTTACTAGTAAACCTCCTCAATAAACCTCCAAGGTTTATTGAGCTACTACTACTTTGGGTACTGCCGCACCTACATTTCTGGTTGTTCTCACACTAGCCCTCTGCAGGTAGCGTCATCTTCACTTTACAGAGGGGAACACCAGGGCTCAAAGAGTTTGTGTCAATTCTTTCCGAGGCCCTTTTGTGCTAAGCGGCCCCCATAAGGATCTAAGTGATAATTCCTGATTTGCGGGTGAGGGAAGTAGGGTCTCAGGGTTGTGCCTGGCCAGGGCCACAGAGATAGATGGTCAGCAGGACGGAGTGGGGATGCCCCATCCATGCCCTCCGACCCTTTGCGGAGGACACTACGGCCCAGGCCTGACCCACCCCCCACCTCTCCCGTCTCTGCGCAGGCCTGGTGGTGAAGGACCCCAGCATCTATGACACGCTGGAGTCGGTGCGCTCCTGCCTCTACGGCGCGGGCCTGCTCCCGGGCTCGCTGCCCTTCGGGCCTCTGCTCGCCGTGCCCGGGCGTCCCCGCGGAGGCGCCCGACGGGCCAGGGGCGACGCCGACGACGCCGTCTACCATACGTGCTTCTTCGGGGACTCCGAGCCGCCGGCGCTGCCGCCCCCGCCGCCCCCGGTCCGTGTCCTGGGTCCGGGCCCAGCTGAGACCCCTGCAGTGGGGCTGGGCCCAGGGCCGCGGGCCGCGTTAAGCCGCAGCGCCAGTGTGCGGTGCGCAGGCCCTGGCGGGGGCGGAGGCGGGGGCGCGCCGGGAGCGCTCTGGACTGAGGCCCGCGAGCAGGCCCTATGCGGCCCCGGCCTGCGCAAAACTAAGTACCGCAGCTTCCGCCGGCGGCTGCTCAAGTTCATCCCCGGACTCAACCGCTCCCTGGAGGAGGAGGAGAGCCAGCTGTAGGGGCGGGGGCGGGCAGGGAGGTATTTATTTATTTATTCGCAACAGACAGCGCTAAAAGAGGGGGAGGCCGAGCCAAGAGGACCCGAGGAGCCCAGAGCAGCGGGAGAGGGTCCTTGCTAGCCTCAGCCCACCGGGTCGGTTCCTGGCTGGTGTCTGCTGAGGGAGTGGGGGGCCCAGCCCCTTCTCTTCTCCCCTGCCAAACCACAGTGGGAGCTGGGGCAGGGGGAGAGCCAGGAAATCGGGGGCCAAAGATGGGGGTGCTCGCCTACAGTCTGCATCTGTAGTGCCTTGTGGGGTATCCAGGAACATCCTCCCAGCAGGGGATTAGGGACCTTGTCCCATGAAGCCCTCTCCTCAGCTTTACTTGCTCCCCCGCCCTTAGCCTTGGGGAGAAATGGCCCGTGGTGGGCTGACCCCCCACCCTCCACACACAGTTCCATGACCCAGCGGGCCTTCAGGGGCATCGGGTGCTGGTCCTCCTCCCTCCTGGCCTCGACCCCTAAGGGCTTCGCCCCTCCCAGGGGCCTGTAACTAAGTCGGGTCCTGCCAGGCAGGGGGCCTGTGTTCTGTGCCCCTTGGGGGACAGGAACGGGCAAGTTCAGGTGGGGTGGGGACAGCACAGACTGTTCCACCGTTCTGCATATTGTTGCTTCTGAACCACAAACTGTATAAAATGGATGGTTTTTTGCATCTGTGTCAGTGTGGTGACTGCCTGAGGGGGAGGATTGGGCTGGGGCAAGCTCTGACTCCACCATCCCAACCCCCGCCCAACGCACACACGTCTTGTTTTCTTGCAGCCTGAAGCCAGGGAAATAGGCTGGGAGATTTAAACTTACATGTATGGGCCTGAGCTGGAGGCCTCACACTTCTTCACAGCTTGAGCCTCCCTCCCCAGATACCCAAACAGGTGGTGGCCAAGGCTTGCCTCAAGTCCTCAGCCATCCCTGTAGAAATACGTGTCCTTCGGTGAAACCCTGTCTCTACTAAAAAATACAAAAATCTAGCCGGGCGAGGTGGCGGGCGCCTGTAGTCCCAGCTACTCGGGAGGCTGAGGCAGGAGAATGGCGGGAACCCGGGAGGCAGAGCTTGCAGTGAGCTGAGATCCGGCCACTGCACTCCAGCCTGGGCGACAGAGCGAGACTCTGTCTCAAAAAAAAAAAAAAAATACGTGTCCTTGGCATGCCTTTCTTCCCAGCTTCTGAGGTCTCCCTTGAGGGGCACAAGCCAGATCTGCAGGGACCTGAGGCATTACCACCTGGCCTGTGACGGACCCAATCACGGATCGCCCTGTTGTTCTAGCAGTCTTCAGCGGTTTCCCATAATCCCAGGATGAGATTGATTTTTTTTTTTTTTTTTTTTTTTTTTGAGGTGGAGTCTCCCTCTGTCGCCTAGGCTGGAGTGCAGTGGCCCCATCTCGGTTCATTATAACTTCCATCTCCCGGGTTCAAGTGATTCTCCTGCCTCAGCCTCCCGAGTAGCTGAGATTACAGGCAGGCGCCACTACACCCAGCTCATTGTTGTATTTTTAGTAGAGACGGGAGTTTCACCATGTTGGCCAGGCTGGTCTGGAACTCCTGACCTCAGGTGATCTGCCTGCCTTGGCCTCCCGAAGTGCTTAGATTACATGCGTGAGCCACCGTGCCCAGCCTCCCAGGATGATATTCTGACCCCTGCTGGCCTCTGCTTCTCACTCCCTGCTCTGGCTGCACTGCCGGCTGTACTTGGCACACTTCAGACCCCTTCTATCAGGGTCTCTGTCCTTGCCCCTCCCACAGATGGCTCCTTCAGTCCTCAGCCTGCCTCCTGAAGGCCTTCCCACCCAGTGGGAAATACAGTCATACCCTCCTCTGCGACAGCTCTGTTTTATTCCCATCAGATTATGCATCGCCATCCGAGACTGTCTTGACTTTTATGGGTTTATCTTTGCCTGCCCTCCCCACCCAGGAGGATGCACACTTCTTGCAGCAGTGCTCAGGAGGCTTTTCTGTCTTCACTGCTTTATTCTTGCCTGATGCTAGCACATGGTAGACCCTCAATACAGTGTGTGCCGACATAGTGTGTGCTCAAACATCTCCAAGTGGTGGTCACGACCTCTTTGAAGTGACCTGTCTGGGATCATACAGCAAACTAGTGGCAGAGCAGGGCCTGGGACTTGAGGCCCCTGCTCCAGTGCTCCTCCCGGGGAGTAACCCGTGTGCAAGGGGTGGCTTTGAGTGAGGTCTGGGCAGACCCTCCCCACCTGTCCTGCACCACGGTTCTTGCTTTTTGAGTGGGTCCCGTTTCTGTTTCTTCTTTTGCTCCTTGAGCATCCCTTCTGCACACAGCAGTCAGCGTGATCTTTTCAAAAAGGAAACTGGATCACAACCCTCCTCTGCTTAAACCCATTATGCCTTTCCCTGGAATAAAAGAATGAGATCCAAACTCTTTACCGTGGCCTGTCCATAACACGTCCCTCTGGGGAGACAACAACACAGCATCCCTTTTCCAGGCTGACAGCAACCAGACAGGCCCAACAGTTTGGTAATTGGGAGTCTTTTGTGCAGTACCTAACCTCTGCAACTATATCCTGATGCCCTGCATGAATTCCTCTAGAATTTGGTCTGTGCCTCTCCCTCTGATCTCAAATTGTTTCTCCTTCCAGGTCACTTGTTACTTCTAAGCCACACTATCCTTTCTGCTCCTATTCCTCAAATATGCCAAGCTCTCTCCTGCCTCTGGCCTTCGCCCATGCTGTCTTCTCTGCCTGGAACACTCTTCTTTGCAAGAATGATTTCTCTATCCTCAAGCCTCAGCTGAAACATCACCTCCTCAGAGAGGTTTGCCTGATCAAATAGGAAGTAGTTCCCTGACCCCATTATTCTTTATTTTGAGTCATCTGGGGTTTTTGTCTGTTTTTTGAGACAGAGTTTCACCCTTGTCATCCACGCTGGAGTGCAACCTCAGCCTCCTGCGTAGTTGGGATTACAGGCGCCTACCACCACACCCAGCTAATTTTTGTATTTTTAGTAGAAATAGGGTTTCACCATGTTGGCCAGGCTGGTCTCGAACTCCTGACCTCAGGTGATCCGCCCGCCTTGGCCTCCCAAAGTGCTAGGATTACAGGCATGAGCCACCACACCCGTCTGTTTTCTTTTTTACTTCATAGCACTTTCTCACAATTGGGAATCTCACTGACTTCTTTTGTTTCTGTCTTGCCTTTGTGAGGGCAGGAACCCAGCCTCGCTTGAAGTTGCACCTCCAGGGCCTAACAGAGCCTGGCACACAGGAGGGGCTCAGAGGGGCTCTATTAACTCATGCCGATGAGTGAGTGCCTCCTTGGGGCCAACCCTGCCTGGGGTAACCACCACCTCCCCACCTCTGAGCCCCAGGGGCTGGGTGAGATGTCCCCTCTTCTGCTCCATCTGTAGCTGGCATCTGTAGGCCCTTCTCTCAAAATCCCTTTGGGGCTGGGTGGCGGCCCCAGCAAAAGCGCCTGCACCTGGCCACCCTGTCCTCCCCAGTCCCAGGAAGGGAGGACATTTGATTAAGAAAATGGAGCTGCCCCAAGCTCCCTGTTTGAACAGCTGCTCTGTGGCGAAGACAAACATTGGCTCCCAGAGGCTCAGGTCTAGGGGAGGGGCCCCCTGACACCTTTGTTCCCAGATCCCAAGGCTGCCAGGGGACCAACTGCCTGGGCATAGCCTGGCACTTTACAGGGGGTGGAAGGCTGCAGGGGCCTCCCTAGATTCTCCTCCGAGTAGATTCCAAGTCCCTTGGCCATCAGTCTGTCCCTACCCCCTGCCATGTAGCTAGTCCCAGGAGTGATGTCGGTGCCCCCTCATCCAGGCTGATGGGGACTCCTGGCCAGCCGTGAGTTCGTAGGGGAGGGTGAGGGGTGCCCAGGGCGGGGCTAGATCCCACCTCTCAGCTGATGGGATGACGGCACCAGCACAGCAGCCTCCTGCCGTGTAGGTGGGTGACAGGGAGTGACTAATGTGCGAGCTGCGATGCTAAAAATTAACCCAGGGATCGTGTTTGGCGGAGGGGGTGGGGGTGGATGGGAAAAGGAGCAGGGACTCAGAATACTGTGTGGTCGGTATTCCCCCTGCCCTGCCACCCCTCCTTCACCTCCCACCAGCCTTCTGCTCCTTTAAGCCTCAGGGAACTTTGTGGGAGCCCCTCCCCCATACTTGGCCAGAAGGGGCTCCCAACAATTCCAGGGGAGGACAGAGGCCTCCACTCCAGGCTTCATGCATGGTCAGGGGAGGGACATGGCCCTGCTGACAGGGTTCTGGTCTGAGGTCCCCACAGAGCCCTGCAGAAGCAGCCAGTGCACCTAGCAAGGGCAGGTTCCCATCATCAGGCTGGGGATGGGCAGTGGGGGTGGCAGCTGCACCACAAGAAAAGAATAGGTGGCCGGGCGCAGTGGTTCATGCCTGTAATCCCAGCACTTTGGGAGGCTGAGGCAGGTGGATCACCTGAGGTCAAGAGTTCAAGATCAGCCTGGCCAACATGGCGAAACCCCATCTCTTCTAAAAATACAAAAATTAGCCAGGTATGGTGGTAGGTGCCTGTAATCCCAGCTACTCGGGAGGCTGAGGCAAAAGAATTGTGTGAACCTGGGAGGTGGAGGTTGTAGTGAGCCAAGATAGCACCGCTGCACTCCAGCCTGGGCAACAGAGAGAGACTCTGTCTCAAAAGAGAGAAAAAAAGAAAAGGATAGGTGGCTTCTGTGTCGCTATGTGCTGGGCTAACACTTCCACATCCATTACCTTACTGAGACCTCACAGTACATCTGAAGCTGTGTATCACTCTCTCTATTTGACAGATAAAGAGACTGAGAATTAGGTGAAGGCAGCATAGCTGGCGCCTGGCAAGGCCAGGATGCTCTCATGCCTGTTTGTCTCTATAGCTTAGGGTGGTGAGAAGGAAGTCTTCCTGGAGGAAGAGGTGTGAGGACAGGGTGGAAGAGATGGTGAAGAATGAGCTGAGCCTCTCAGGCTAGGGGCCTCACCTGTGGAAAAAGAGGTGTTGGCGTGGTGGGTATATGAGAGGTAGGACCTGAAAGAGTAGGTCCCAGGTTTGCCAGGGAGCAGTAGGAGGAGGGGCCAGCCCAGAGAGCTCCCGGTTCCATGCATGCGGGTGTTGTGCTAAAGGGAGGAAGAGCAGTCCCGCCTAAGGGGAGCATGGCGGGGCTCTGGAGACTTGGTGGGGTACACAAAACAGGGGAGGAGGGCTTGGAGAAGAGCTTTGCTAACACACGTGGGAAAACTGATTAGAAGGAGTGAACCTCCGAACCCTCCCATTTCCCCTGGAAACCAAACCAGAGACCTTGCGCTGAATGGCAGCAGGAGAAGAAGGACAGCAGGAGGCCCTTTCTGCTGCCCAGCTGGAGCTCATGCGGCTGGGAAGTGAGGGAGGCTGTGGGATTCCCCAGCTCAGGAGAGACGTCAGGCTGGCTGGCTGGGAGGCTGCCTGGTCCTGCACTGACGGGTGGATGAAATGACCGTAACTGGGGAGTGATGGGCTCAGAGAAGTGAGACAGAAAGGAAGCCGGCGGCTGTGGAGGGGCCAGGGGAACCCAGGAGAGTTCCTCAAGAGAGTAAAACAGCCAGAGTGCAGCGGTGTGCTGACCCCTGGTGGGGACCCCGGAACACTGCGCCTCTCGGAGCCCGGACCATACCAGGTGGAGAGGGAGACAGCAGGACTCTCCCATCAGCCAACCGCGCTCCCTCCCTCCTTAGAGCCCACCTCTTCAGCCCTTCCTCAGCCTGCTGCAGGCTCGTACAAAGTGGAGCCTCCCCTGAACCCCACAACCATTTATGTGAAGTGTTCAGACACCCTCCCAACGCTTCTGGTCCCCAGGGCCTCTCCTCACCCCACCACCCAGATTGTGGGCTCCCAAGGCAGTGAACCCCATCTCACGCCAGCACTGATCGAAGGCAGGTACGTCTGCATGAATGAATGAACAGTTGAGTTCAGAACATCTAACTAAATAACTAAATGACTCCAACCAACAGATCTTCTCTGCCCAGAGAACCCTGTGTGGTATGAAAGCTCATGGACTGGGGTTGATAGCGGAGAGGAAACATACTTTTCAACTGCAAGATGCAAGAGTGTTTTTATTATTTATTTATATTTTATTTTTATTTTTAGAGATGGGTCTTGCATGCAATCAATATGGGGACCTCCCAGGAGCAGGAGACCACCAGGTTGCCTAAGACACATGAATTTTTGCTTTCAGGGACACCTCCTAAGCTTCAGTGATCCTTCCATCTTGCAGTTGGCCTTTGTGGGGAGAACACACAAATTTATGCAAAAAGTAAAAATGCAAATACTGCCTCTGGGTCTCTTTCCCAGCTGCTCCCCTACAAAGTCACTTAGCCTTTAGTGTCTCACAGTTGATCTGGTCCACTCAGCAACCCACAGAGTGACAGCCCACCCAGGTCCCAGCATACATGGCTTCTTCTGGAGCCCCCCAAATCTCACTCTAGTTGAGGGCTTGGCACGAGCCACTGTCTCTGAGGAGTGTGGTCTCTGGGCAAATAAGGCAAGACCAGTGGTTGGCAGCTACAGCAGTCAGTAGGGTGGGGAACATTTAACAGCAGATAGGGCCATACTCCTACCCTTGCCATTCTTTTTTCCCTTCCCCTCCCCCTTGCAATTCTTTTCTGTTTTTTGTTTTTTGAAACAGGGTCAGCTGGGTGCGGTGGCTCACGCCTGTAATTCCAGCACTCTGGGAGGCTGGGATCACTTGAGGTCAGGAATTCAAGACCAGCCTGACCAACACGGTGAAACCCAGTCTCTACTAAAAATATATAAATTAGCCAGGTGTGGTGGCACATGCCTGTAAACCCAGCTACTGGGAAGGCTGAGACAGGAGAATCGCTTGAACCTGGGGGGTGGAGGTTGCAGCAAGCAGAGACTGGGACACTGCACTCCCACCTGGGCAGGGCAACAGAGGGAGACCCTGTCTCAAAAAAAAAAAAAAAAAGGGTCTTGATGTGTGGTCCAACCTGGAATGCAGTGGTGTAATCATAGCTCACCGCAGCCTCAATCTCCTGGGTTTAAGTGATCCTCCCACCTCAGCATTCGGAGTAGCTGGGACTACAGGCCTGTGCCACCACGCCAGGCTAATTTTTGTATTTTTTGTAGAGAGAGGTTTTGCTATGTTGTCCAGGCTGGTCTCAAACTCCTGGGCTCAAGCAATTCTCCTAACTCGACCTCCCAAAGTGCTGGGATTACAGGTGTGAGGCACCGCTCCTGGCCCCCTTGAGATTCTGATCCGGGAGTTCTAGGGTGGGCTGGGGCGTTGGTATTTTTAAAGCACCGTTAAGTGCTCAGTGAGCCTTTATTGAAAGGATGCTGACTCAAGATGATTCTGGAGACCTCTGAGCTTCCTCCCACACGGATCTTTAGGGCTCTAAATACTGGCCGAACTCGGCCCCCTGAGGCTGTGTCTTCTTGGGGAGCTAAGGACCTGTGCCTCCCACTGAACCGGAACCACTTTCTGCTTCCTGGTGTAAGCTTTGGTATGGATGGTGGCCGTCTCCCTAGAGACTGGGAGCTGTAAGAGGACAGGGATCCTAGCTGACACATCTGCGTCCTCGCCTTGGTTGAAGGGGTATGGGTGGGGGCGAGGGAGGAGATGGGGGCGGAGCGCAACACAGTGTCCAGCCCCTGCCGGCTGGCTGGGTGTCGCCAGTGCTCTGGGCGAGGTGGGGGGAGAGGAGGCGGGGCTGGGGCGCACAGCCGGCGGGGGATCCCTGCCGGAGGCTGCTCTTCACAGGTTCCCGTCTAGACCAGAGTTGGGGCTCAGCTCGGAGACATGGACCAGGTGGAAGTGCTGGGGGTTGGAGCCCCACGCGCTGCTCAAGAGGCTGCAGGCTGGCCTTCAAGGCATGGGCTAGACTGCAGCGTTTGGGGGCTGGCGGTGCTGCTCGGGTGGAGTCCGCCGGGCGCCGCCCTCCCTCTCCACCCTCTCCCGCCCCGCGGCCGAGAGGTTGTGGGTTGAGCTGCAGAGGCGAGCTCCCTCCTGGGCGTGCCGCCGCCGCGATTCGGGTGGGAGCGCAGAGGGGGCCTCGGGGTTGTGCTTTGCTGAGATCTGGGAAGGAAGCAGGCGGCAGCGCCGGAGTGAGTAACCGCCTCCCGAGGCAGCTAGTCCCGCCGCCTCAGGAAGTCCCGGCGCCATAGCGCACCGCCGCCCGCCACGCCGGGACCTTCCCCTCTCACTAGCCCGCCCCCACCCCGCCTCCATCTCGTGCTCCCAGCCGCAGACGCGGGCGCTTCTGCACGCCCAACCCCTCACCCACGTAGACGCTCAAGCTCTTACCCACGCAAACCCCGACCCGCCGGTGACCTCCCCTGCAGCTCCTCCTTCTGCTCCGGCCCAGCCCATCCCCTGCTGCTGCTCCTCCTGCCCCGGCCCAGCCAGTCCACCGCCCTCCCATCCCCATGGCCTCGAACCCCAGCCCGCCGAGCCGCTCCTCACTGGGCGCTGTGGTTCCCCGCCGCAAAGGGGCGGGTCCTGGCAGGGGGCGTGGCCCGGGCGACTTGCGGGGCGGCGGCGCCCTCTGTCGGCAGACTCGGGAACTGCCACACTCGTCACCCCGCCCCCGGCCCTGCTCCCAGACCCGCCTGGACCTCTCTGCCAGCTCTCCTCTCTCCTGGACATGCGCCTGCAGGACTCGGAACGTGCAGAGGTCCGTCCTGGCCCCAGCCATGCCACGGGCTGTCTGAGGGAGAGTCGCAGCCTCTCTGAGGCTTAGCTTCCTTTCCTGTGAAATGGCTGTGGTGAGGAGCAAACGCTCAGCAGGGAAGAAGGACACTTTGTAACCGCAAAGGAGCCTGTGAGTGTGAGGTACGGTTGTTATCAACGCTAAGGGTAGTCTCTTGCCTTCTGCGGGGGTGACGACCATCCTTCTCTCTGCTCCAGCCCCACAGTGGAAGGAGAGCGTAAGTCACCTCCAGAGATTATCACATGCAGTGGATTGCCTTCAGCCTTTTTTCTGGATATAAAATATGTATATATGTATTTTAATACAATCGTGGCCATTCTCTACGTGCTGTTCTGTACTGCCTTTTTTTCTATCTCTCCAAGTGCTTAACTTATGGTTAAAAGTCCGGATTCGGCTAGAGGGGTGGCTCACCAACACTTTGGGAGGCCAAGGCCAGAGGATCTCTTGAGCAGAAGTTCAAGACCATCCTAAGCAACATAGCAAGACCTTATCTCTATAAAAAAAAAATTTTAAATGATTTGAGTGTCGGTCGGGCGCAGTGGCTCACACCTGTAATCCCAGCACTTTGGGAGACGGAGGCGGTCGGATCAGGAGGTCAGGAGATAGAGACCATCCTGGCTAACACGGTGAAACCCTGTCTCTAGTAAAAATACAAAAAATTAGCCGGGTGTGGTGGCGGGCTCCTGTAGTCCCAGCCACTCGGGAGGCTGAGGCAGGAGAATGGTGTGAACCCAGGAGGCAGAGCTTGCTGTGAGCCGAGATCTCACCACTGCACTCCAACCTGGGCGACAGAGCGAGACTCCCTCTCAACAACAACAACAAAAATGATCTGAATGTCTCTAGTCCCAGCTGAGACTCGAGAGGCTGAGATGGGAGGCTCGCTTGAATCCTGGAGTTCCAGGCTGCAGTCAGCCGTGATTGTGCCACTGGCCACTGCACTCCAGCCTGGGTGACAGAGTGAGATCCTGTCACAAGAAAGAAAGAGAAAGAGAAAAGAAACAACCAAAAAATTAGAGACAGACAAATCTGGATTTAGGGCCTTGCTCTGTGACTTTGTATTTCCACCCTTGAGCAAACCACACAACCTCTACCTTCCTCAGCCTCAGTTTTCTCATCTGCAAAATGGTGGTAATGACAGGAATACCCACTTCACAGGCAGCGGTGAGGCCCTGCACACAGCCCAGTGCATGCTGGTTAGGGCTCTCCTTTTGCTTCCTGAGCCTGCAGGAGCTCTGCCTTCTTCATGCACCACGTGGTAAGGAAGGAGCTGGAGGCCTCCGCCTCTCGGACCTTGCTCACTGCTTGCTGCTTTTTTTTTTTTTTTTTTTTTTTGACAGAGCCTCACTCTGCCCAGGCTGGAGTGCAATGGCGCAACCTCGGCTCTCTGCAACTTCGGCCCCAGGTTCAAATGATTCTCCTGCCTCAGCCTCCCGAGTAGCTGGGATTACAGGCGCCTGCCACCACGCCCGGCTAATTTGTTATATTTTTAGTAGAAATGGGGTTTCGCCATGTTAGCCAGGCTGGTCTCGAACTCCTGACCTCAGGTGATCTACCTGCCTCTGCCTCCCAAACTGCTGGGATTACAGGTGTGAGCCACTGCGCCCGGCCTCTTTCGGCACTGCCCTTAACCACATGGGCCTCATTGTTCTTCCGGCGTACCCAGACTTTCCCCATCTCAGCGCCCTCCCACTCGTCCTGTGTTTCCATGGGCTTTCCCCGGGTAGGGGCCTTTCTTTCCCTAGCTTCGCTCAGGTCCCTGCTACATTGTCGCCTCCTCGGAGAAGCCCTGTCTGGCCGTTCCGAATCGCTAGCGCCCTCTATCGTTCTCTAGCAGCTCACCCGGTTCTGTTTTTCTTCATTTTACTTTTCGTTATGTGCCGATCTCTTATATATATTTTTGTCTTTATCCCTCCCATGGAAGGCACCTCCATGAAAGGACGGAACTTTCCGATGTTCTTTTCCTCTGTGGTTCCTAGAAGAGGGCCTGGCACATAGCCGGCCTTGGCTAGCTTTTTGCGTGAATGTGAAGGGACCTTCCTCCCTTATAAGAGGTGTCCTTATAAGAGGAATGTGAAGGGACCTTCCTCCCTTATAAGAGGTAGCAGTACCTCCTGTTACCAGCAGAGGGCACCACCGCACAGCACTTGGGGGCCGCAGGGGCTCCTGCGGGGACGGGAAGTATTTATAAAGCCCACAGGCCTCTCCTCCCATACTGTGGGCGCTCCACAACTGGGACCGGAAGCAGGAGGGCCCCCTGCGCTAATCTGCCCTGGCAGCCCCGAGCTGGCACGCCCTGGGTGCATCACCCGGTGTGCTCTGGTGCCCAAGGTCGGAATACCCTCACTGGTGGCTTGGACACACCCCTGAGCAGCTGATGCTTCTGTACAGATCACACCCTGTCCCGGGCTCTCAAAATGAGGGCAATGACATGAGCCACACTACTCGCTCACGGGTTTGCTGTGAGGTCGGGACAGGAGTGCAAATGTTTTATGAATGTAAACATGGGACAAATATAATTTATTGGTAGTACAGCAGATTGACAACAAAAGAGGAGAGAAGATAAAGTATTTAAAGGGAATTGCAAGGCTAAATGAAGGTAGGAATTAAGACAGTGAAGGAGAACGAAGAAGTTAAAAATAACAATTACCTTTCACCAAGAGCTTATTAGGAGCCAAGGCAGAGGAAAGTGATCTCTAAACATTGTCTAATTATAGCCAACACTTACATGGTGCTGACCTCATGCCAGGAACTCTTTAAGTGCTTTATGCATAAAAACTCACTAGATCCTCACAACAACTCAGGGAGGTAGGTCACATAGCTGTCCTGTTCTACACAAGGAAACTGAGGCCCAGACAGCTTAAGTGACTGGCCTAAGGCCACATAGATAGACAGGGCTGGGCAATCTGCCTCCTGGAATGTGCTCTTAAAGCCCCACAGTCACAGCCACACCAAAAGGGAGATATTATTATTTTCATCCCATTTCCCAAACAAGAAACTGAGCTCAGCAGATGTACAAAGGCTGCCTCAAGCCACACTGAGAATATGTGTATTTGAGCCCAGCTTCACCACCCACCAGACTAGGCCTGCAGGAGCTAGGAGAGGGCTTCAGGAATGTGCATAGGTTCTCTCAGAGGGGCAGCAGCAGACATACGCACTCTGCCTCTGAAGGTGGAAGAGAGGCTGGGCAGGGCTGATGGGGTTGAGGAAGAATCTGCTTGGTGGCCTCAACTCCATGGAAGGAAGGCGGCCAGGCATCTTCTGGACAGGAAGTGAGGGCTGTGTTGATAGGCACAGTGGCTGTCCACAGGGATTCTAGCCAGAGCTGTGGGCTCCCCAAAAATCTCCACAGGGAGACTAGGGACTGAGGGGCAGGCCTTACAGTGGGAGGTAGGAGCAGCCCCATCCCTACCACAAGTGCCCCTAAGCCCCGCCCCGACTTCCAGCCAGTTACATAAGCTGCTACATACCCAAGCCTGGAAATAGCCGAGGCTGTACCGACTGGGCTGGGAGGCGTGATGAATGGTCCCCAGGAGCATCAGCTGACCACTCTGTGCTCCTGAAGTGACCTGAGGGCCTGCCAGCAGCTCGGGTTACCCAGCTCTCCCTGGGAGGCAGCCCTGCCTGGTCTGCTGAGGATGGCTCTCATGTGATTCTGTGTCTGGACATTTATGGTTTGAGCGCCTGTGGAATGGTCCCTCTCCCAAGCCGGAGCAGCTAAGGCAGCTCCCAGCCACGCCGTGCCCACTGGCAGCCTCCAGATGCTGGCAGCCAGGGCCTTGCCCAGAGCAAGTACTTGGATCTCTGCAGACAGTCGGCACTGGGAGGGCTGAGAGCTTTGCTGCTCTGGGTCCTGTGCTAAGGGCCCCCAAGAAAAGAGGAAGAGGAGCCTGAGAAACTCGGGGTGCACATGGGGACTGCAGGTGTCATTACAGGGCTGCACTCCACCCACATCCCCATGCCTCCTGTTTCACAGCCCACTCTGTCACTGAACTGGTGGCCCTGGACACAGGGGGGCACCCACACACTCTGATGCCCATTGCAGAGGGCAGAGCCACACACCCCTCCAGGGACTAGGAATATATACCCTTACTTCTAAGAGTACCATGGCTAGGCTCAGGAGTATAGGAGGGCATTCTCCCAGCATATGGTGATCATATGTTAAGAATTACGATTATGTTGATCAGGTGCAGTGGCTCACATCTATAATTCTAGCACTTTTAGAGGCTGAGGTGGGAGGATCGCTTGGGTCCAGGAGTTTGAGACCAGCCTGGGCAACATGATGAAATCCTGTCTCTACAAAAAATATGAAAATTAGCCAGGCGTGGTGGCATGTGCCTTTAGTCCCAGCTACTCGGGAGTCTGATGTGGGAGGATCACTTGAGTCCAAGAGGTTGAGGCTGCAGTGAGCCAAGATTGTGCCACTACACTCCAGCCTGGGTGACAAAGTGAGACCCTGTCTCAAAGAAAAAAAAAAAGAGAGAGAGAGAAGTATGAATGATTATGGCCATGCCAAGTTGACACCAGCTTAAGGGGCCGGGCACAATGGCTCACGCCTGTAATCCCAGCACTTTGGGATTATGCAGGCTGATGCAGGTGGATCATGACGTCAAGAGATCAAGACCATCCTGGCCAACATGGTGAAACCCTGTCTTTACTAAAAATACAAAAATTAGCTGGGCATGGTGGTGCGTGCCTGTAGTCCCAGCAACTCGGGAGGCTGAGGCAGAAGAATTGCTTGAACCCAGGAGGCGGAGGTTGCAGTGAGCTGAGATCGAGACACTGTACTCTAGCCTGGTGATAGAGCAAGACTCCGTCTCAAAAAAAAAAAAAAAAAGATACCTGCTTAAAAAACAAAAAGACCAGGCTGGGAGCAGTGGCTCATGCATGTAATCCCAGCACTTTGGGAGGCCGAGACGAATGGATCATGAGGTCAGGAGTTCAAGACCAGCCTGGCCAAGATGGTGAAACCCCATCTGTACTAAAAATACAAAAATTAGCTGGGTATAGTGGTGGGCACTTGTAATCCCAGCTACTTGGGAGGCTGAGGCAGAGAATCGCTCATACCTGGGAGGCAGAGGTTGCAGTGGAGCCGAGATCATGCCACTGCACTCCAGCCTGGGTGACAGAGCAAGACTCCATCTCAAAAAAAAAAAAAAAAACAAAACCAAAAATCAAGTTCTCCCTAAAAAGATTAATGCTTTAAGTGAAATTATCTATTATTCCCCCAAATCCTTTAGTGGAATAGGCACTCCCAGGGAGCTAGGACCTGTTTATTTTGATTCCAGGACCCTCTGACAGGTCGGAAGCCCCCAGCTGGAGAAGTGTGGGACATTTTCTAAAAGCGCAATGGAAAGTGAGTGAGTTGCCACCTGCCTGACCACTGATTGCCTGTCCAATGACGGGAGGGACACACACATGCGCGCACACACACGCTCCACGTCTCTCCTTGGTGCTCAGATGTGGGGGCAGAACTCCCCTCCAAACTCCTGCAGCAGCATTCCCTGCAGACCCCTTGCCTTTGCCTTTGCACCCTCCTTGTGGGCCTGTAGGTCCTGGAATTCTGACCCCATGTCCAAGGCACAAGGGAAACGGCCCCCTAATGTACTCCAAAGATGGCCAGTGTGGTGGCCCACACCTGTAATCCAATGTTCTGGGAGGCTGAGGCGGGCGGATCGCTTGAGCTCAGGAGTTTGAGACCAGTCTGGGTAACATAGTGAAACCCCGTCTCTACAAAACATACAAAAATTAGCCAGGCATGGTGGCGTATGCCTGTAGTCAGAGCTACTTGGGAGGCAAAAGTGGGAAGATCACTTGAGCCGGGGAGGCTGAGGCTGCAATTAGCTATGATTGCATCACTGCATTCAAGCCTGGGCAACAGAATGAGACCCTGTCTCAAAAAACAAAAACCACACACACACACACAACACCAGAGAGCTGAGGAATACCTGCCCCTCTGCCAGATAAACCTGTGTGGGGAAGGGCTTGGCTTCCTTCAGTTCCCTCCTGCCTGCCTCATGTCTCTCCAGGCACTTTCCCTTGAGGGTTGTCACCGGTAACCAGAGCTGGCTCCACTGGTGAGAGCAGGAGCAGCGTTACTTAGCAACAGGCACAGCACACAAAATCCAGCTAATCTGGGCTGCCCCAGTGGCCAGCCCTCCCACAGCCTTCAGGGTGGTAGCTGCTGGCCATCAGCACACCCCTAGAAGTGGACACTTATAAACCGCTGCATCTTTCTACCCCAGCAAACCCTAAGTTCCAGCTTGGGCAAGAAGGACTCTTCTTTTCTCCACCTTCCCTGTCCCTCTCCCCTTTCTTAGGCCCTGTCTCCCTTCACAGTATCTGCAGACCTCTCTGAGGCAGAGGTCCCAGCTCTGCAGCAAGCCACGAAATGAAGGGCAAATCCCTTCACCTCTGGAAAGCTCAACTTCTTCTCTGGGAGGCAATAACATAGCAGCTCAGTGTAAGGACTTTGAGGCCACACTGGTCTGGATGCAAATCCATGCTCTATTGCTTCTTAGCTGCGTAACACTGGACATGTTTACTTAGCCTTTTATTTATTTTTTATTTTGTATTATTTTTTGAGATGGAGTCTTGCTCTGCTGCCCAGGTTGGAGTGCAGTGGTGCCACCTTGGCTAACTGGAACCTCCACCTCTCAGTTCAAGTGATTCTCCTGCCTCAGCCTTCCAAGTAGCTGGGATGACAGGCATGGGCCACCATGCTGGGCTAATTTTTGTATTTTTAGTAGAGATAGGGTTTCATTATGTTGGCCAGTCTGGTCTGGAATTCCTGACCTCATGTGATCCGCCTGCCTGCCTTGGCCTCCCAAAGTGCTGGGATTACAGGCGCGAGCCACCACACCTGGCCTACTTAACCTTTTATAGCCTCAGTTTCCTCAGTACTAAAATAGTGCCCACCTTAGATGGCTGCTGAAAGAAGAGACAAAGGAAAGAAGTCATCAGCACAGAGCCTGGCACAAGGGCCTGTGGAATGGGCTGAGTGCTCCTCTCGCCGCATCCCCAGCTCTGTCCCCCTTAGTCACTGGGCTCCAGCCACTTGCTTTACTCTGTTGCTCTAACGAGCCAGCACTCTTTCATTACTGTTTCATCTCCCTGCAACTTATCCCTTTCCCCTAACTCTCCACTGACAAACTCCCCTCAGTTTATTTATTTTGAGACAGGGTCTCACTCTGTCGCCCAGGCTGGAGTGCAGTGGTGCTGTCACAGCTTGCTGTAGCCTCAGCCTCCTGGGCTCAAGTGATTCTCTCACCTCAGCCCTGAAGTAGCTGGGACCACTGTAACACCGAGCAGGCTATTTTTTTTTTTTTTTTTTTTTTGAGGTGGAGTCTTGCTGTATCGCCCAGGCTGGAGTGCAGTGGCAAGATCTCGGCTCACTGCAAGCTCCGCCTCCCGGGTTCACACCATTCTCCTGCCTCAGCCTCCCAAGTAGCTAGGACTACAGGTGCCTGCCACTACGCCCGGCTAATTTTTTGTATTTTTAGTAGAGACGGGGTTTCACCGTGTTAGCCAGGATGGTCTCGATCTCCTGACCTTGTGATCTGCCTGCCTTGGCCTCCCAAAGTGCTGGGAATACAGGTGTGAGCCACTGCGTCTGGCCAAGCAGGCTATTTTTTAATTATTATTATTATTTTTAGTAGAAACAAAGTCTCTTTATGTTGCCTAGGCTGGTCTCAAACTCCTGAGCTCAAACGATCCTCCCATCTCGGCCTCCCAAAGTGCTGAGATTACAGGCATGAGCCTCCAGTGGTGTCCAGCCTTCACTCAGTTTAAAAGCTACTTCCTGCCAGGCACAGTGGCTCACGCCTATAATCTCAACACTTCGGGAGGCCAAGGCAGGCAGATCACATGAGGTCAGGAGTGTGAGACCATACTGGCCAACATGGTGAAACCCCGTCTCTACTAAAAATACAAAAATTAGCCAGATTTGGTGGCATGCGCCTGTAATCCTAGCTACTCAAGAGGCTGAGGTATGAGAATGGCTTGAACCCGGGAGGCAGAGGTTGCAGTGAACCAAGATCATGCCACTGCACTCCAGCCTGGGTGACAGAGTGAGATTCCGCCTCAAAACAAACAAACAAAAAAGCTACTTCCTTGGAGAAGCTTTCTCTTATCCGTCCCTTGCCAAAATTATAGCTACCTGTTAAATATCTCACTGACATCCTCCATTTCATTTTCTGTTTATGGTTGTGATGGTTAATTTTTTTTTTTTTTTTTTTTTTTTTTTTTGAGACAGCATCTCCTTCTGTTGCCCAGGTTGGAGCGCAGTGGCACAATCTCTGCTCACTGCAACCTCCGTCTTCTGGGTTCAAGCAATTCTCCTACCTCAGCCTCCAGAGTAGCTGGGATTACAGGCACCCGCCACCACGCCCAGCTAATTTTGTATTTTTAGTAGAGATGGGGTTTCACCATGTTGGTCAGGCAGGTCTGGAACTCTGGTCAGGCAGGTCTGGAACTCCCGACCGCAAGTGATCTGCCCGCCTCGTACCTCCCAAAGTGCTGGGATTATAGGCGTGAGCCACCGTGATGGCTAATTTTAAGTGTCAACTTGACTGGGCTAAGGGATGCTCAAATAGCTGGTAAAATGTTATTACTAGGTGTATTTGTGAGGCTGTTTCTGGAAGAGATTAGCGTTTGAATCCGTAGACTGAGTAAAGAAGATCGCCCTCACCACTATGGGCGGGCATAATTTAATCTGTTAAGGACCTGAATAGAACAAAAAGGCAGAGGAAGGGCGAATTTGCTCTGCTTTGAAGTGGGACATCATATTTTCCCTCCTTCAGACATCCATGCTCTGATTCTTGCACCTTCAGACGTGGACTGGAACTACTCCAGCTTGCGGAGGGCAGGTCCTGGGACTTCTCAGCGTCCATAATCACGGGAGCCAATGCCTCATAGTAAATCTTTTTCTATATCTCTGTATATCCATCCTATTGGTTCTGTTTCTCTGGAGAACGCTGACTAACACCATGGCACTTATTACTTATGTGCAAGATTGTTGAACATTCATCTCTCCTACTTGGCTGTCAGCCCGGGGACAGGAGCTGTGTCTGTTTTGTTCTGTGCTGTGTTTCCAGTGAGAGGGCTGGCCTAGGTGTTTCTCCGAAGTATGTTCCAGCTTTCCGTACCTCTTTATTTCTTATTTCTTCCTTCCCCTGCTCTCCAAGTTGACCTAAATAGTTTTTGCACCTTTTCTTAGGTTCACTGAATCTCTAAGCAGCGAGGTGTATCTGGAAAGACAGCTCAAGAATTAAGGGGGCTCACCCTTAATTACATGCCATTTTCCTCAGGACAGGCTGGAATAGATTTGGGATAGCGAGCCCCCAAACCAGCACCCTACAGATTTGAGGACCCCTCTTAACTCATTTCCCCCATCCTCCCAATGACGTCTATTTGCCTACAACGGACCAGAAGGAAGCATTGGCTCAATGGGTCATTTGCATGCGCCCGTGCTATTGGCCGGAGGGGCGGCACGGTAGCCAATGGTGTGCAGGGGTGTTGACCGAGCCGCCGCTCCGCGCTGCCGGGTGAGGTAATGGAATCCTGGCTGGACCTGCTGCAGCTCCCTCCGGACTCGCTAGTGACGTAGCGGCTTCCCCGGCCCCACCCCGCCCAGCCGGGCCTGGCGCAGCGCAGCGTGGCCGCCCCCGGGAGCGCAGCGGGGGCTCGGCCCTGTTCCTTCCGGCCCGGCGTTCCGGTCGCAGGCCCCTCAGGGAGGATCCGCCGGGCCAGATCCCATCTCTGGCGACGCGGAGAGAAATATGGAAGCCAGCGTCGGAGGATGACCACATCCTCGCTCCTCTGGGAGTGCGATTACGGGCCTCTCACTTCGTAAATCACTCAGGGTCGAAACGCTCACATTTGTTTACCACGAGCATGTTTGATTTTGTAATTTAACAAATAAAATTGCAGAGGATTTTTAAGAGCCCTGGCTTGGATTAGGGAAAATCTCGCATTAATTCCAGCTCTGCCATTTCCGGTCTGGAGACCTCTGCCACTTTCTTTTGGGGCCCTGACGCCTTCCATGGCAACTAAGTAGAGCAAATATGGAAGTGCTTCGAAAACACAAAGTGGGGTCTCCTCGTCCTTATGCAGTCTGGAGAGTGTAACCCCATCTGGGCGGTGTCTGGACAGCCCTTGAACCCTGAGACAGCCCCAGGAAAACACGTTTATGTGTCTCTATTTTTTTGGCCCTTGAATTGCTCTTAAGCATGGGGAGAGGTCGGAGGACCCCGGCCAGGTAGTTCTTGATCCTCAAGAAGAGGAAGGAGGCCGGGCGCGGTGGCTCAAGCCTGTAATCCCAGCACTTTGGGAGGCCGAGGCGGGTGGATCACGAGGTCAGGAGATCAAGACCATCCTGGCTAACATGGTGAAACCCCGTCTCTACCAAAAATACAAAAAAATAGCCGGGCGTGGTGGCGGGCGCCTGTAGTCCCAGCTACTCGGAGGCTGAGGCGGGAGAATGGCGTGAACCCGGGAGGCGGAGCTTGCAGTGAGCCGAGATCGTGCCACTGCACTCCAGCCTGGGAGACACAGCAAGACTCCGTCTCAAAAAAAAAAAAAAAAAAAAAAAAAAGAAGAGGAAGGAAACCATGAAGGGAATCCCTTCCATAGCCCCTCTCCTTATTCAGGGCCAGGACCTGAGCAGGGGAGCCCCATCTTGGCCTAAATGCCCTAGGGAACCCCCTTGACATCCTTTCACCCCCCGCCTCAGAGGGCCAGGGTGGAGGTGGAGTGGAAGGGTGTCTCCTAGGTGGGGTGGGATTTCAGATGCTGTGAGATGGAAGGGCACCTGGGGAGGGCCACTGAGAGTCTGGCTGATGGTCCTGCGTCCTGTGACTCACCTTGGCCCACTGCTTCCCACCCTCAGGATCTCAGCCCTGCCCTGCTGCATACCTAAGCTTTGGGGGCAGCCTCTGTCCTCCATGGAGTGCCTTTTCCCTATACCCTGCCTGTTCCTGTCTCTTCTTTCACACCGGGCCCTACATTCTCTTCCTCCAGGGAGGCCTCTGAGACTAGTCCTCTAGATTCCACTCCAATGCCAGCTCAAGGCTTCTTGGAGGCCACTTCTTGGATGTCCTGGCAAAGTTTCCATACCTATTCTTGTGTCCTGCCTCCCCATCAGACTAGGAGTCAGCTTTCTGTGTAGGAGCTTGTCCTCTAGGAACCTCCCACAATGTGGGGCGTCACTGGCCCTGGGGCCTGTCTCCCCTCTGCTCCGACTCCCTGGGCCATGCACGTTGTTCACCTTTTCTCTCCTCACCTTTCCTATCTGCAATAGGGGCTGTGAAGCAGTGCCTGTAGAAAAAAGAGGAATCAGATATGAAGGAAGAAGAGGCTGGGTAGAAAGAGTACTGGCCTGGGAGTCAGAAGACCTGGGCTATGGAGACAGAAGACCAGGGCTATGGTTCTGGCTGGGCCACTCACTAGCCAAGTGACCTGGATCAGGGAGACAACAATGGGGCTGATGTTTACTGGACACTTGTAATGACTAAGAAGTGACATTGCTCCTATCTGTGCAACCCCCAAGACCCCCAGTATTCCCAATAAACAAACCAGCTGAGCAAAGCTAGGGTAAGCACCTTGGATGTACAGCTTTAAGACAAGGTCCCAAGTCCTCCAAGTCCTCCTGTATGAAAATGGTAGATCTGCCACGATGTGCCAGACTCCACTTCATGCTTTATATCTGCTATCAAAGAGACACTCTCATGGCAACCCTGTGAGATAGGTTTCTTATCTTGGTGTTTGAGGTGAGAAAACTGAAGCCCAGAGAGGGCAAGTAACTTCCCTGAAGTCACACAGCTGCTAAGAGGTAGAGCCTCTTGTGGGAAATCAGACTCCTAGGGCAGAGCAGGGAGGAGAACTAACTCTGAGTGCCTGCTGTGTACAAGGCACCTCCACAGCTCTTCAGTCCTCCGACAACCAGTGTCCATCCCAGACCTCTAGAAACTGCTTCTTCCACCATCTCACGCCGCCTCCACATGCCACCCAAAGCGTGCGTGTTCTGGCATTCCACATTTTAGAATATGTTTTATTTGATTATAAATAGGAGAATATATAATAAAGACAAGTTATGCTGAAAGTATTTATGGAAAGGAGAGACCTCTGTGGGCTGGAAGCCTTCATGGAAAAACTGGTAACTGAGCCCTTTTTTCCCTTCCTGTCTAAATAAATGTATTTCTCCCACACAGGCAAATATTTTAAAATGTATTTCAAAAGTTAGACTTCTGGAAAAAGAAAGGAAAAGAGGGAGTGGGGTAGCTGCTCCTCTAAGAAGCCCATCTGAAAGGAGCTGCTGGGGTAGGAAAGAGGAGGACACAGGGTGAGTGAGGAAAAGCCTGTCCCTTTCCCCCACCCTGACACCTTATCATTTTTGAAGCCTCAGTTTCTTTATCTGTAAATTGACCTAATACTTGAACCTGGGAGAGAAATGTACAGGTTCTTGGGAGGTGATTTTGAGACAATCCAGAGGTTCTTGGGATCATTATGAAGAATGAGAGAAAGGGAATTCCGAGTTGCGCCAAGAGTTTAGGATTGGTCCAGCAAAGGATTTCTGGGGGTGGGCAGCGGGGTGGAGAGAGGAATGCAGCCCCTGGAATGAGGGCTGAGTGGAGGTGTGGGGCCTCTTTTGGAGAATTTTGAGCACAGAAGAGATTCTTTGCTGCGTGGGGCCTGGCCTGGGTGCTGGAGATTGTATAGCATGCTCATAATTTAAGGTGGCTCCAAAAAGGAGCAGGGACTAGTGGCTGGCACAGCAGAGCACATGACTGGGATCCTCCCTAATGGGTGTTCCCCAGTGACCTTGCCTGTATGGAGGTATAGGAGCAGAGATGGTAACCCCAAACCCCACCCAGCCAGCCAGCCCCAACACCATTGCTCCAACCTTGAGCTGGCCTTCCTGACCAGCCTCTCCTGAGTGGGCAGCTGCTGGGGGAGAAGGATTTGCTCAGGACAGGATGGTTCTCCCATTTCCAAAGAGGGCTCTAGTCACATGGGAGAGAGAGACCTTCCAAGTGCCTGCACCCCCAGGAAGATTCTTACTGTGGAAGCCTGGGCCTGGAGACTCTGGTCAGAGGTGGGTGGGCCTTCCAGAGCTTCCTGGCCACGGTGGTGGGTCTCTGAGTGCATTAAACACTCCTGTGGATTGGGGAGAGCAGGGAGAACTAACCCTGAGGGTCTACTGTGTACAAGGCACCTCCACAGCTGTTATCATCCTGACAGCCAGATAGGGTGGATAATCTGATCATATCATCTTTGTTTTAGAGATGATGAAGCTGAGGCTCAGAGAGGTCAAGTGACTGCCCTAGGTCACACGGTGGTATGGGAGCAGCCAGATCAGTGAATCCATCATCTGGGCTTTGCCGCGGCCTGCACCACCACCTCCAGCAGTGCCCTCTTCAGGAGGAAGTCCTATTTCTCTGTAAGCTGCCTTCTCGTGTGGAAGCTGGGTACTCTGCTACCTGGGTTCCTTGCCCTTGGGATGGCATGAATGCCAAGCGATGCAGGCGGGGCGCCCGCAGACTCAAAAGGCCAGGCCCTGCCTTAGCCAGCAGCCCAATCGCTGTGTGACTTTCCGCCGCCACCGAGTCTCTCTGGGCCTCTCTCTTTCCACCTCTTCCTGGGGAAGCCCCGGGTAAGTTTATTTATAACCTAGCCCCAGGTGCGCCGCCTCGGGAGGTGTGAGCGAGGCCTCGGCACCCTCACCTGAGAACCAGCTCCCCGGCTCTGGCCGCGGGTTATGTAACCGGGTGTGCGGCGTAGGGGGAGCCGCGGGGCGGGGCGCTCGCGGCTATTCCGGGCGCAGCTATTTTTAGCCCCATTGATGAGTCTGCGTCGGCCGCCGCCGCCGGGATTCCGGAGACGTCAATGGGCACGCGTCACGGTCCCCGCCCCGCCCGCCGGGGGAGGCGCACCGGGGCTGGGACAGCGCGCGGGCGGCCGCGGGCGCGGGGGCGGGGGGCTAGGTTATAAATAAACTTACCCGGGGGGGGCTTCCCGGG
>NC_045443.1:49248893-49273650 GCF_002776525.5 Piliocolobus tephrosceles
GGGGGCGGGCACCTGTAGTCCTAGCTACTCGGGAGGCTGAGGCAGGAGAATGGCGTGAACCCGGGAGGCGGAGCTTGCAGTGTACTGAGATTATGCCACTGCACTCCAACCTGGGCGACAGAGCGAGACTCTGTCTCAAAAAAACAGTTAGTTTTATTTTCTAGGGAAGGCCCTGCTGGGGTGGAGGGAGACATCCTGGGGCAAAGCAGGTGCTAGGTGAGGAAGCCAGCCTGTGACACAGCTGGGATCGGTTCCACCACCCAGCAAGACGCTGTGTGCTCCTGAGCAAGGTGCAGCTCCTCTTGGAACCCTTGTCTCCTAATCTGCAAAATGGGAGGACTTGAATTCTATATGTGGTTTTAAACCTTTTTTTTTTTTTTTGAGACGGAGTCTCGCTCTGTCGCCCAGGCTGGAGTGCAGTGGCCGGATCTCAGCTCACTACAAGCTCTGCCTCCCGGGTTTACGCCATTCTCCTGCCTCAGCCTCCCCAGTAGCTGGGACTACAGGCGCCCGCCACTTCGCCCAGCTAGTTTTTCTTGTATTTTTTAGTAGAGATGGAGTTTCACCGTGTTAGCCAGGATGGTCTCGATCTCCTGACCTTGTGATCCGCCTGTCTCGGCCCCCCAAAGTGCTGGGATTACAGGCTTGAGCCACCACGCCCAGCCATTTTTTTTTTTTTTTTTTTTTAAGCTGTAGAGTCATTTTCCACAAAAGGATTCCACAAAATCCAAGCAAAATCTTATGGAAAAGCCTAAGAGAAAGAAAAGCAAAACTTTGGCTGAAATGAGGTAGGGATCCTGGATGGGTCCAATTGGCAGCATCCTGCCCACACTTCATGTTCAACCAGTGGCCTTGAAGGAAGATGGTTTGGGGCAACCTAGAGCTCTCTGCAGACGCATTCACGTTGAGACTATGCTGGGATGGAGGGTTCTGTCAGGTTCCGACCAGATCACTGAAGGCCATCAGCATTACAGTCACCCCTCGGTATATGAAGGGAGTTGGCTCCAGGACCCCAACTTGTACTGTGAATACTCAAGTCCCACTGTTGGCCCTGTGGAACCTGCAGATACTAAAAGTCGACCCTCTGTATATGTGGGTTTTTGGATCCACGTTGGATTGAAAAAATCCCCAAATCCCCATATAAGTGGACTTACACAATTCAAACGTGTGGTTCAAGGGTCAGCTGTATGAAGACTGCTCCATGTGTGGTGGACAGTGAGGCTTTAGAAAGAGAAGATAGGCAGGCTACTGGATAGTCTTCATGGGTGTGGGCAAGGAGTGGTCACTGCACGCAGGCAGTTGGTCTGTGGGACCAGTGAGGCATGGGCTGTGGCTGGCAGTAGGAAAGTGGGAGAGGCTGAGTGCAGTGGCTCATGCCTGTAATCCCAGCACTTTGGGAAGCCAAGGCAAGAGGCTTGAGCCTGGGAGGTCGAGGCTGTAGTAAGCCATAATCGTGCCACTGCACTCCAGGCTGGGCGACAGAACACGACCTTATCTCAAAAACAACAAAACAAAAATGGGGAGAGGAAAGGACCCAAGAGATGTTCCAAAAAAGCATTTCAGGAAACAATGAAGAGTTGCAAATGGGGCATCAGGAGCAGAGATTAGGTGGCAGGCAGGGGGTGCAGAAATGATAGGCTCTGTCTGAAACAGCTGAAATTTGAGGTGCTTGTGGGACCTTTGAGTGGGCAGAAGCGGGGGCTGGAGACGAGGGTGTGGGAAACCTGTGAGGGGGTTGAGGGCGGAAATCAGGAGCAGGCAGAGCCTCCAGGGCAGAGGAAGTCCTATGGGGTGACCAGATGAGGTGAGAACAGGCTGGGTGGGTGCAGGCTCAGTGGAAGCGGAAACTCATGGATATTGACTTACATGGGAAGAAGGGGAATGGTTGGGGGTCGCAGTGGGGTGGCAGGGCTCTCTTTTCCTTCTGGGTTTTTTTTTTTTTTTTTTTTTTTTGCCCTTCCCTCTCCTCTTACCTTGCCATGAGGGCTCCCCAGGCTCAGGAGAGATCAGGGTGGACGGGTGACGGCCAAACCAGGGAAAGCTCCAGGTGGCTGCAGCCTGGTCTGTGCCCAGCAGGGCCCTGGCGGGCTGTTCAGCACTCCACCGGGCAGGTGATTACTGGTCAGAGCTGCCTCCTCAGAGGTGCTGGAGGTGGGGTGGGAGGGTCGGTGCTCCCTGATGTGGACAGGGGGAGGGGGATTGATAAGAGGCGTGGAGAGATCCCTAGAGGTGCAGTCTGTGCCCTGGGTTCCACCCGTGTGCCACCACTTGGCTGTGTGACCTTCAGCAAGTGCCATTATTTCTCTGAGCCTGTTTATTTATAAAATGGGGAAGAGTTGACACAAGTTTGAAAAGATTTCTCAGGCTCCACCCGGTTCTGAAATTCGGTAATTTCCCAACTAGGGTGCACTCCCCCTGTAAGGGGCTGGAGAGAGGACGGTGCGAAACCAAATTCAGCTTGTGGAGCCGGAGCTGTTGGCCGAGCTTGGGCCTGGCCAACCCCTGCCCCCGCCGAAGGTCCTGTGTAGGAAGACTGCCTGGAGGGACTAAGAGGGGGCTTTGACGTCTCAGGGGCAGCCTCTCAGCTTGAGATCCTGCTGGGGAAGCCGCGTCCTGTGCACTAGCTGCACCTAGGGCTGAGGTGAGGGCGCAGGCTCCCCAGGGTGTGTCCAAGTTGCCTATCCCAGCCCATGGCCTGTCCTGACCGCCCAGCAGCGGCAGCAGCGACACCCTAGGGCTCCAGAAAGGTGCAAAGGCGGGGCTGGGCTCGGAGGGAGCCAGAGGGACCGGGCGCGGTTGGCTCCCAGGAGCAGCTGGAGGGTGAGGAGATCCTCGTCCGGGGAAGCCCCACGGCCGCGTCTCTACAGCGCCCCTTCTCGGGCTCTGGCCCTCCCGCTGGTTATTTTGGACCTGGGGGCCCCCAGCTGGGACCCGGGTCCGGTGCGGGGAGCCTAGTGGGCCTGGGAGTTGCTATTTTTAGCGGGCGCGGCGGGCGCGAGGAGCCTATTTATAGATCAAACAATCCGCGCTCCCTGCGTCAATGGAACCCCGCGTGCGTCACGCGCGCAGACATTCCAGGCCCCCCCTACTCGCCCCGCCCCCTCGGGCTCCCCGGGCCGCGCCTCCCCCTGGCCGCCTCCCGCCGGAACCGCACCGCCCCCCGCGCCCTTGTATGGCCAAAGCTCGCCGGGCGGCCTGCGTCAGTGGCGCCCCCGCCCCTCTCCGTGCGTCACGGAACACTTAAGAGGAGGGTCGGGCTCGCCCAGGGAGTCCCAGTGGCAGAGGCTGCGAAAGTTGGGGGAGTGCACAGAAGAACTTCGGGAGCGCACGCGGGACCAGGGACCAGGCTGTGACTCGGGGCGCCGGTCCGGGCAGGGGCAGCGGGAGCCGGCCGGGTAGGTTCCCTTCGGGGAATGTGCATCTGTTTTTAGGGGTGGTGCATGAGGGAGATGGGTGTACACGCGGGCAGAAAGGATGTTGTAGGGCCAGCATGTAGGAGGGTGGGTGTAGTGTGCAGCTCTAGTGCAGCGGGATGAGAACCCAGGTCAAACTGGAAACTACTGGGTGCGGAGTAGGAGGTAGGGGAGGTTGACTGCCTGCAAGGTGGAAGCCACAGGGAGTTGGGGTTGGCACCAGGAGTAGGGACTTGTCCAGCAGGCGGCTGGCCTTTCTCCTAGGGTGCCCAACTGGGCGCACGGTGCTCTGAACTTGGGTGGGTGTGAATGGGGATCACAACACCGTGGGGGAACAGGTACACAGAGCTTTGGTGCTGCTGGGGATCTATACGAGTCCAACTGGGACTGGGTTTCCAAAAGGCTCTTCTTCCTCCCAGCCTGTCAGCCCCCTCCCAGTGCCCCAGTTGTTTTCTTAACACTTTAGAGGCTGTGGCTGAGTTGGCAGGGGTTCCCCACCCTGAACTTTCTGTCTGAGGTGCGTTAGGAAGCCTCCGGATCACTGAAGGAAGTGACTGGTTTGGTGACTGAGCTGTGGAGGGCTGCTTGCTCTGTATTGAATAAAGGAGGCTTCTTGGGGTCAGGGGCAGGGTCTCTGGAAGCACAGAGAGGATTGATTTCGCTGGGGCTTGGATCACGCACGTGTGTGTGTGTGTGTGTGTGTGTGTGTATGTATGTGTGTGTGAGACAGACAGACAAAGAGAGGTGGAAACCCTTGTCCTTGGGGATCCTGGATAGAAGTTGCCAGTGTTGGAGTCTTGGGGCAGTGCTGCCTAGAGGATACCTCCCAACCATTCCAGCTCCAGATGCGGATCATCCCTATGCCCCCTCCCTCAGTAGTCCCTGTTGGATCTTACAGGTAGGGTGCAGCCTGAGGCTTGTTTAGCAGAACAGGTGCAAGCCACATTGTTGCCAGGACCTGCCTGAAGCCGGATTCTCCCCACTCCCTCCTTCAACCCCGCCTCTTCCTCCTCCTGTGGGACTGCTCCCCCTTCCCATGAGGCTAGATGTAGGTCGTATCTTGTGTTGTTAAGAACCTGCATGAAGGGGGAGGGATTGATGGGGGTTGATCCGGATGTGGGACGTCCAGGTGGAGAAACAGGATTTGAATAAGGCAGGAACGAACGCCCAGTTCTGCCCAACTGCTGTCTTTCTTCCTTCACCCCCAGCCCATCCCTGCCCAGGCTGTCCTAGTGCAAGCAGATGTGGCCACCCTCACCTCTTGCAGGGTGCTGCATGCCTGTGGGCTGGTGCCACTGGGTGGGTGGGGCCCAAGCTACGAGGGTCTCTGTTGTCTTGGTTGGTTATGTGAATGTCAGGCTAGGGGTGGAGGTGCCCTATTCGGTCCCGTGGAGTTAGAAGAGAGGCTAGGACCAGAGAGGACTTCCTGGGCTCTTGGCCAGGAGGTGGTGACAGCTTTTACCCCCATCACTGCACCCCTTGATTATGGTACTCTCTGTTCCTGCTTGATTTCTTCTCCAGCTTCCCTCCTTGACTGGTGAGGCCGGAGTTATGCAGACCCCAGACATGGAGGTTGGGAGGGAGACTGTCCTGGAGCCTCCTCTGCATTATTTTTTGACCATTCTGTGAATGTGAGGATCTGCCTGAATGATGCTATCTCTGTTCAGGCTGTCTTCAGGCTCCTCGGGACTGGGAGTGTGTAACCTCCTTTGCCTGAGCCCCTGGATTCTTCAGGGCACAGACCCCAATTTAGTGGAGGGGCAGAATGTCTTCTACCCACCCACCAGCAGGCTTCTCCTTCCTGCATAGCCACCTTAAGTCTTCTACTGGTCTCTCACAGTTCTCTTATTAAAATAACTGGGGGCAGCAGAACATTCTTTTTAGGTACTGTTGTCCATTCTCCTGGGAGTCCAGGGGGCTGTGGTCTCCTTCCTCCCCCTTCCCCTGTCCCCAGCAAATGGCCTTTAAAGGTCTGGAGCCAGGTTACCGATGAGGAGGCCTAGGCTGCCTTCCTCTTTGCTTCTGGGAGCATCTTGGGCAGTGCAGAGTGGCTTTCCAGCCCCAGATGGCAGGATTGGGGTGGGTTTGGGATCTGCTGCCTTTGCTCAGTGTACAGGGTTAGGGTGGAAATGGGGGACAGGCTAAGGCCTCTGCGTTAGGCTGCCTTCTTAGGCAGCTGGGCTTTCACTCCCAGCTCCTCTTCCATCTCCGCGATGCCCTTCTTCCTAGGCACTACGAGGGGAGGGGAAAAGGGGCTTTGCAGAGGCTGGGATGTGCCTGGGAGTATTCCCAGGAAGTGCCTGGTTGGCGAAACAACCCAGGGAGCTGCTCCTGAGAGCTGGGCTGAGGCTTTGCTGAGCTGCCTCTCCCACTCACCCTTTTCCCAGCCCCCACCACGCCTTCCCCGGGTGGGGGGGGTGGTGGTGGTGGCGGCGGGAGGGTCAGGGGGCTGGAGGAACACAGCTTCCCCCTGTTCCAGCAGAGAAATGCTGGCTGGATGCCTCCCCTAGGGTTCCCAGGCTGACTAGGGTGTGGCTGGCCTTCTGACGGAGCCCACTCATGCTGGGCCGCTGCCCAGGGGCTTTGTGGTATCTAAGTCGAGACGGTACTCAGGCCAGGGGTCAGGATTCCTGGGTGCTCTGGTCCTGGTGCCTCTGTCCCATCTTTAGGCTGGGATTCCTGCCACCTTGCTGCTCTGGGGCCCAAATACTTTGAGACCAGGCTATAGGCTTCTCTCACTGACTCTCCTTTTCCTCCCTGGGGTCTCCTTCTCTCTCCAGAGATGCCCTGTATCCAAGCCCAATATGGGACACCAGCACCGAGTCCAGGACCCCGTGACCACCTGGCAAGCGACCCCCTGACCCCTGAGTTCATCAAGCCCGCCATGGACCTGGCCAGCCCTGAGGCGGCCCCTGCTGCCCCCACTGCCCTGCCCAGCTTCAGCACCTTCATGGACGGCTACACAGGAGAGTTTGACACCTTCCTCTACCAGCTGCCGGGAACAGTCCAGCCATGCTCCTCAGCCTCCTCCTCGGCCTCCTCCACATCCTCGTCCTCAGCCACCTCCCCTGCCTCTGCCTCCTTCAAATTCGAGGACTTCCAGGTGTACGGCTGCTACCCCGGCCCCCTGAGCGGCCCAGTGGATGAGGCCCTGTCCTCCAGTGGCTCTGACTACTATGGTAGCCCCTGCTCGGCCCCATCGCCGTCCACGCCCAGCTTCCAGCCGCCCCAGCTCTCTCCCTGGGATGGCTCATTCGGCCACTTCTCGCCCAGCCAGACTTATGAAGGCCTGCGGGCATGGACAGAGCAGCTGCCCAAAGCCTCTGGGCCCCCACAGCCTCCAGCCTTCTTTTCCTTCAGTCCTCCCACCGGTCCCAGCCCCAGCCTGGCCCAGAGCCCCCTGAAGTTGTTCCCCTCACAGGCCGCCCACCAGCTGGGGGAGGGAGAGAGCTATTCCATGCCGACCGCCTTCCCAGGTTTGGCACCCACTTCTCCACACCTTGAGGGCTCGGGGATACTGGATGCACCCGTGACCTCAACCAAGACCCGGAGCGGGGCCCCAGGTGGAAGTGAAGGCCGCTGTGCTGTGTGTGGGGACAACGCGTCATGCCAGCATTATGGCGTCCGCACCTGCGAGGGCTGCAAGGGCTTCTTCAAGGTACTGCGCGGCCCCGGGTGGGGCTTTTTGTGGGAAATGGAGAGAGGCTGGCCTCTCATCCCATTGGGACCTGTGGTCACCCCCTGGATTCTCCTCCCAGCTAAGTTCTGTCCTGTAGGACGGGGTCAGCCCTGCCAGGTGGGCCGCCTTCCTGGAGACCCATAGATGCCAGGGCTGGAAGCTTTCATTCGACAGGACACTCAGGGGCCCATGGGATTGCACAGAGCTGGAGGGAGGGGTGAGATACGGGCAGATATGGGCCACAGGGGTGCCTGGCCAGCCTCTGGTTTTTTTCTGCCTGTCCTCCCCCAACTCAAGGTTCTAGTGGGAAGGGGTGCCCCCACGCTCTCACGTTCCTGGCGTGAGATGAAAGGATCCTGGCGGAGGGTTTGGTTCCTGAGGACCAGGGGTGGACTTGGGAACAGGCTGTGTGTTTGTCCCAGCGATGGTGCCTGCTTAACTTCCCGTCCCCACCCCCAGCCCTTTGGCCCTCTCCTGTCTGCCCTAGGGAGAGGGCAGGCGGACAAGAGCCCATGAAAAAATACAGGTGTCTAGACTGCCGGAGAGACCCTGGTCCCCGATATTGTGTCCTGGGGTCTTCCTCAGAGGAAGAAACCTCCCCCAATGTCTTCAAGACTTTTCTCTCCCCCCCAACCCCCTATCTCTCCCTCCCTTGCCACCCAAATGTTAGAAAAATAGCTGTGAACAGAGAGCGCTTTTGTCTGCAGTGGCAGCAGGATCTGGACAGTCCTCTCCCCTAGGCTCCCCCTTCCCCACCCCACACTCTGACAGCCTGTTCCGTGTTGCCCCCCCGCCCAGCGCACAGTGCAGAAAAACGCCAAGTACATCTGCCTGGCTAACAAGGACTGCCCTGTGGACAAGAGGCGGCGAAACCGCTGCCAGTTCTGCCGCTTCCAGAAGTGCCTGGCGGTGGGCATGGTGAAGGAAGGTGTGTGGCTGGGGTGCAGCCCAGCGGGGCAAGGGTAGGCTTGATTGGAGTGGGACCAGCAGGGTCCCCAGGCTTCTGCCCTGGATGACCCGGGGGAGGGCACGTCTTATTTCCACCCTACCGCTGAACCCCAGGCCTTGGAGGGAGGCAGCCTACACCTGCCTGGATTGTGAGGGTGGTGGCAGGGGGAGGTCCCTGTAGGGTACTTTGGATCTCAGGGGCTCTGGGTCCTAGGGACTCGGTGGGGCGCATCTCAGCAGTGGTGTGCGCGGCTTGGGCTGAGGGGCCCTTCCTCAGATCCCTTCCTTCCTCACCCCTACCCGTTCCTTTGCAGTTGTCCGAACAGACAGCCTGAAGGGGCGGCGGGGCCGGCTACCTTCAAAACCCAAGCAGCCTCCGGATGCCTCCCCTGCCAATCTCCTCACTTCCCTGGTCCGTGCACACCTGGACTCAGGGCCCAGCACTGCCAAACTGGACTACTCCAAGGTGAGGTCCCACCCTGTGCCTGCCTCGGAGAGGGCTATGAGTACACGCAGTGCCTTTGTGCGTGTTAGGAGAGCTGTCCCCTCCAGAAGGATAGAATGAGAAAGGAAGTTTTAAAAAGAAAGAAAGAAAAGCTACCCCCTCCAGTTTGACAGATCAAAGAGAGGAGCCCCCTCTGGGCTGACCAGATGGGAAAATGCACCCCCTCAGGCAGGTGGCCAATTAGAAAAATGTGTCCTGTTGGCAGCTGCAGCCCTGGGTTAATATGTGAGACTTGGCAAGCGAGAGCCTGGGCAGGATCTCACATCCACTCCCACTCCCAGGATCTGGCATCCAAGTGTCTGACACAGCCGTATGTGGCAGTGGGTGCAGGACCCTGCCTGGGGTGCTGACCCCACTGGACCATCCTCCTAGTTCCAGGAGCTGATGCTACCCCGCTTTGGGAAGGAAGATGCTGGGGATGTACAGCAGTTCTACGACCTGCTCTCCGGTTCTCTGGAGGTCATCCGCAAGTGGGCGGAGAAGATCCCTGGCTTTGCCGAGCTGTCACCAGCTGACCAGGACCTGTTGCTGGAGTCAGCCTTCCTGGAGCTCTTCATCCTCCGCCTGGCATACAGGTGAGAGCTGCCGACTGTCTGCCCAGCCCCTTTCCCTGATACACCTGCCTGTGAACCACCCTGATCGCTCTTCGTGCCCATCTGCCTGCCAGGTCTAAGCCAGGAGAGGGCAAGCTCATCTTCTGCTCAGGCCTGGTGCTACACCGGCTGCAGTGTGCTCGTGGCTTCGGCGACTGGATTGACAGCATCCTGGCCTTCTCAAGGTCCCTGCACAGCTTGGTTGTCGATGTCCCTGCCTTCGCCTGCCTCTCTGCTCTTGTCCTCATCACCGGTGAGTGACCAGTACCACACCAGGTCCAAGGGAGTGGGTGTCAGGGAGTTGACTGGTTCTCAGGAGGGCACTGTCCCAGGGAGTTTGGTGAGCTGGGATCTAGCACTTTCTGGGCCCCTGCACTGCCCCGGGCTCATACCAACAGTAAAGTAGGGACCATAGGAATTGGAGATGGGCTCAGCTGCATCCAGCTCCAAAGCCCAAGACAGCCTTTGGTCCCAGACTGCCAGGATCTAGACTGCAGGTGTCATGTATGTGGCCTAGGGTATTGGCTTGTTTTTTGTTGTTGTTGTTGTTGTTGTTGTTGTTGTTGTTTTGTCACCCAGGCTGGAGTGCAGTGGTGTGATCTCGGCTCACTGCAAGCTCCGCCTCCCAGGTTCACACCATTCTCCTGCCTCAGCCTCCCGAGTAGCTGGGACTACAGGTGCCCGCCACCATGCCCGGCTAATTTTTTGTATTTTTAGTAGAGATGGGGTTTCACCATGTTGGCCAGGATGGTCTCGATCTCCTGACCTCATGATCCTCCCACTTCTGCCTCCCAAAGTGCTGGGATTACAGTTGTGAACCACTGCGCCCTGCCAAGGGTATTGGCTTTTTTTTAAAACCTTCCTGTCAATTTTGCTGCATATAGAAAAGTACACAAATGGTAAATTTTTATAAACCGCACTTACCTAACCAGCGCCTTGGTCAAGAAAGAGCACATAACTGCCCCCCAGAACCCATTATTATGCCCCTTCCAGTCATTTGCCCTCCCCAAGGGTAACCACTACTTTTTATTTAAAAATTTTAAAAAATAAGATAGTACCTCACTATGTTGCCCAGGCTGGTCTCAAATTCCTGGGCTCAAGTTCTCCTCCTGCCTCAGCCTCCTAAAGTGCTGGGATTACAGGCATGAGCCACCACGCCCAGCCCTTCACTGTGACTTCTGACAGTGCAGATCAGATTGGCTGTACCTGTTTTGGACTTTATGTAAATGTAGTTCTGCAGGATGGAATCTGGTGTCGATTGCAGAGGTTTTTAGATCTCTGTTTTTTAAAGGAAAGAATCCACCCTCGTTCCTTTTTTCGCTTAAATTGCACAGGGGACCCAACTATATAGAACACAATCAGAGGTACTCTGGGCAGAGGAATGTTGAGTTCTGAGGCTGCGTTTCTCAGAACAGTGTAGATTTTAAAAACCCAATGATCTAGCCGGAAAACCTCGGTTAGGATTTTATTTCCCATTTGTGACCCTGGGCAAGTCATTAGCCTCCTGGGCCTGGGTTCTCACTTGGAGTATGAGGATAATGAGGGTTACTGCCTCTCAGACTTGTGACGATGCTTACTAATGGCCAACATGTGAACGCGCTTTTGTGAAGTGCCAGCAGAGCATGAGGGGTGGTCGGGGCAGCAGTTTTAGGGGCCTACGGGAGGCTGGGGCTTTGGGGGCCTGGTTGTCAGATGTGCAGCTAATCCTGTACACTCCCCGCAGACCGGCATGGGCTGCAGGAGCCGCGGCGGGTGGAGGAGCTGCAGAACCGCATCGCCAGCTGCTTGAAGGAACACGTGGCAGCTGTGGCGGGTGAGCCCCAGCCAGCCAGCTGCCTGTCACGTCTGTTGGGCAAACTGCCCGAGCTGCGGACCCTGTGCACCCAGGGCCTGCAGCGTATATTCTACCTCAAGTTGGAGGACTTGGTGCCCCCTCCACCCATCATCGACAAGATCTTCATGGACACGCTGCCCTTCTGACCCCTGCCTGGGAACACATGTGCACATGTGCACTCTCATACGCCACCCCACGTGCCTTTAGTCCACGGACCCCCAGAGCACCCCCAATCCCGGGCCTGCGCTGCAGAATGACTCCACCTTCTCACCTGCTCCAGGAGGTTGGCAGGGAGCTCAAGCCCTTGGGGAGGGGGATGCATTCATGGGGGTGACCCCACGATTTGTCTTATTCCCCCAGCCTGGCCCTGGCCTTTATGTTTTTTGTAAGATAAACCGTTTTTAACACATAGCGCCGTGCTGTAAATAAGCCCAGTGCTGCTGTAAATACAGGAAGAAAGAGCTTGAGGTGGGAGTGGGGTTGGGAGGAAGGGATGGGCCCCACCCACCTGGGCAGCCTTTCCAGCCTCTTGCTGGCTCTCTCTTCCTACCCTCCTTCCACATGTACATAAACTGTCACTCTAGGAAGAAGACAAATGACAGATTCTGACATTTATATTTGTGTATTTTCCTGGATTTATAGTATGTGACTTTTCTGATTAATATATTTAATATATTGAATAAAAAATAGACATGTAGCTGGAACTGGGATTCAGTCTGTCTCTGATGCTCACTCCCCACTCCCCCACCAGACACACCTCATCATTACATAAGAGATGGGTCGCTCAAGATGAAACTTGGATGTTACCAGCCTGAGCTGTCAGGCCTCAGTGTACTTATTTGTAAAAGGTGGATAATAATGACACCTGCTCCATGAGGTTGTTATGCAAAGCACTGAGACTAATTTCTAACACATGGGAAGCCTCCACTAGCTGTGCCTGGCTCATTGCAGGGGCCTGCAGTGGCCGACTAGCCCAGTTACTGCAGGACCCTAGCAATATACTTAGCCGCAGATCTCAGGGTTGTCACAATTCCTAATCTGGACACATTATTCTCTGATTATTGATTTCCACATCCATAAAACAGGAATAGACCCAGCCTCACAGGGCTTTTAGGATCAGAGGAGTGTGTGTAATGTTTAGCATGGGCTGGGTTTAAGTAAACCCAAATTGGTAGTAACTGTTGTATTCAGTGTTTTTTTTTTTTTTTGAGACGGAGTCTCGCTTTGTCACCCAGGCTGGAGTGCAGTGGCGTGATCTCGGCTCACTGCAAGTTCCACCTCCCAGGTTCACACCACTCTCCTGCCTCAGCCTCCAGAGTAGCCGGGACTACAGGCGCCTGCCACCACCCCGGCTAATTTTTTGTATTTTTAATAGAGAGGGGGTTTCACCGTGTTTGTCAGGATGGTCTCGATCTCCTGACCTCGTGATCCGCCTGCCTCGGCCTCCCAAAGTGCTGGGGTTACAGGCGTGAGCCCCCGCACCGGCCTGTATTCAGTATTTTAACATTCTCAACATTCTCAATATTCCTCCCCACTCTCCTGCCACCCCAGCAAGAGGATCCAGGGATCTGGTGGCCCTCACCTTCTTGGCAAGAAGTCCCTACCCGTGCCTGTGTCCCCACGTAGGCCCTCCAACCCCCCAGGCTCATCAGTTGTTTAGTCAGCTGGCTTAAAATGCAGATTGCTAGGATCTACCCCCAAAGACTCAGATTTGGGGAGGCAAGGGGGCCCACAAAACTTCAGTCTTAGCAAGTACCCAGGTGCTTGTAATGCAGGTAGCCTGGGGCCACCCTTTTAAGAAACAGACCCAGATGGACCTAACCTGAGACCCACGGGAGTTGGTCACCCTGCAGGGCATGGCACCCTTCTTGTGCTCAGTGCCCGCCCAGCCTCACTGTTTCCTTCTCTAGGACCCAGTAGGAGGCCTGAAGGCAGTGCCCTCACACATGTTCCTCATAGCCCTTGGCCCAGGACCCCCAAGTCTCCACCTCCGTGGCCCCTGGGAACTGGCTGGCTGAGAGGCAGCTCCTACTGGATGCGGCCAGACAGAATAGGGCTCTCGACTGTGGACAGGGGTGAGAAGGGCCTTCCCCAGTGCTCCAGCCACAGCTTGCACGGAGCCCCCATCCACATGCCCTCACTCGGGTTCTGGGAGCACAGTCCAGCCTCAGGCCTGCTGAAGAGTCCACATGAGGCTGGAGCAGGGAGACCATGGCCCCGACCCTGGGACATGCTCCCAGCAGTGCTGTGGACTTCCAAATGTATCCCTGGCATCGCCCCACCCAGCCCCAGACCCCTGAGTGAGGCTTTGTCAGCTGTGCCCGCACCTGATGACACGAGGCTATCAGTAGGTAGGCTTCTGTTTGCAGCCTGCCTCCAACTCCATGCTGCTCTCTGAGAAGGCCCTCCTCCTCACCGAGCCTCAGTTTCCCATCTGTTCAGTGGGGAGGTGAGGCTGGTTAGGAGCAGAGCTTGCTGGGAAATCTCCCGCTGGCCGGCTGGACCGAGTCCTCCTTTGTGTCACTTGACTCCAGCTCCCTGCCTTTAGCACAGACAGATGTGGGGACAGGACAGGCCGCTGGGGAAGGCAAGAGGGCTGCTCAGATGCTCAGGGAGGGGCCAGGCCTGGGGGTGGAGTGGGGCCAAAGGAGCATCTCCATATCTATGGATGAGGTTAGTGGGTATTAGGGTCCACGCTGGCAGATTCTCTTCATCAGATGCTTGTGATTTCCAGCCCTAGCTGCCATCCCATGAGGACAGCCTGGCTAGTCCCACTTCATAGGGGCACCATGGGAGAGTGGCGAAAGCAAGGACCCTGGAGCCCAAGGCCTGGGTTTACATCTTGGCTCCAGCTCTTACTAGCTGTGTGATTTGGGGCAAGTTTGTTCACCTTTCTGTGCCTCAGTGTTTTCACCTAGAAATAAGAAAACGAATTGAATCTATTTTTCAAAGTTGCTATAAGGATTACAGAAGTGAATACATACAAAGTGTTTTTTACAGTGCCTGGCACACAGCAAGCACCAAATAAATATTAGCTATTGTTTTTACAAAAGAGGAGAATTCATTTCAGAGGAAGGATATGACTTTCCCAAGGTCACCTGGCTTGTGAGTAGCCGAGCTGGGTGCGTCTGGCTACTTAACCACTAGGTCTCCCTGCCCAGGGCCTCGAAAATAAGAAGCTCCATTGACGGTCGTTCCTTTTCAGGACCCTGGCAATTAGGGTACAGGGTTGGGGGCTGGTTCCTCCAGCCCCACCCTGCCCCACCCTGCCCCGCCCAAGGGCTGGAGCCCGGAGGCAGGCCCTTTCTTTCCACTCAGCAACTGGAAGAACTGGCCTCCAACTCTTGCTATGGGATGGGAGGGCAAACAAGGGGGCATTGAGCCTGATGGGGCCTCACAATGGCTGCTCTGTCCAGGCTGGCCGGGGGCTGGGCCCATTTCCGACGGGGACAATAGTCAAAAGGCAGTGACGCCGGCAGGGCCTGGAATCCCAGGCGGGATTTTCCGAGGCCTCAAAGTCTGCTGTTTGTCCTCACGCGGAGACCCAGGAAGCCTGCCTCTGTCTCCCCCACCCCACCCACGCTGGGCCCAGTGCCCAGAGGTCCCTGGCCCCCTCCCCAGCCCTGAGGTGCCACTGTGACTGCGGAGGGGTGGCTTTGAGGTCTAGGGACTGAGGGGGAGCTCTGCACTCCGGGGTGCCTCTGCCTGTAGCCCTTCCCTGAGGCCAGTGTGGAGGAAGCTGCCCCACACCTGGGTTCCAGCCACCTGGTCTTGGTTATGGAGGGGTGTGGCAAGGATCAGCCTCCAGGAGGTGAGAAGCTCCAGAAAGTCATGGGTGACTGTGCTGTAATGGGGTGTCCTGTCCACTTGGCCCGCTCTGAGCACCCAGCATGTTCAGTTGTGTGGCGGCAGCTCTGCTGCTGCAGAGGGCAGCCTGAGAGAGACTCATCAGAGGCAGGTGGCCGCTGTGGTCCCTGGACAGTCAGCAGTGACATCCTTTTGCAGCCATGAGGCAGTTGTGCCAGGCACATCAGAGTCATGCCCTGGTGAGGCAGTGCTGGGCAGCCTTGTGTGAGCTGGACCTGGGATCCTAAGAGAGCTTCAGCTTAGATATCTGGACGAGCCCCAGCTCCTCTCTCACAAGTCCCTGACTGCAGCAGAGCCCCAGGGCCATTGGGCCTCCTTGGAAGATGAGGTTAAAGTGGGGGGGGCCTTTGTCTATCTGGCATCCAGCCCTGCAGGGGCCTGGCCTTGCAGTCTTATAGTTCAGGGGGCAGCTGCCCCGTCTTACCTGGGGCAGCCAGTGCTCAGCTCTGGGCTGCAGTCTCTGCCCCAAACCTCTGCCTGCATTCCTGCTCCAGCTTCAGGCTCTCAGGCCTCTTCTTGGGCCCTAGGCTGGAGACTGTCTGGTTTGGCCTAGGCTGGCCAGTGGGACTTTGAAACCTCCAGCCTCCGATGGTGGGTACACGAAGGAGTCAGTGCAAAGCAGAGGAAAAGCCTTTTTCACTCCCCCAATGTCTCCTTTTCCACACAAGCCAGGGACATTCTGAAGGCAGGAGGCACATTTCCAGGTCCCCAGCTGGACTCGGAGCCGGTGGGAAACCTCTGGGCCCCTGGAGGCCCTGGCCTTGGTTTCCGCCTCCTGCCTGCCACTCTGGGCCCATGCTGTGTTCATCCTCCCCAGCACCCTGGCTCCCCCTCGTCTCCTCCTGGGCCCTGACCCTGCCAGGCCAAGGGTGCCACTTGAGGTCTCCTCAAGGTCTGACCCAGGCGCTGGCACTGTCCAGTCCCAACTCAGGACCATAAATCAGGCCTGGCGTGGCCACAGGGGCTGGGGGTGGCAGCTGGGACAGGGAGGGGAGTGCGGGGGGGCCTTTGCTGGTACATGCTGCGTTAGCAGGGAGCAGTGCCCAGCCGCAAGCCAGGCGGGCAGGGTGCTGACTGTCACTGCACTCCTAGCCTGGAGAACATCAGAGGAAAGAGGCCTCCAACCGGGGAGCCCAGCCTTGGCATAGCCAAGCAGGAAGTCTGGACTCCACGCCAGGGTCCCAGGTAGCTGGGATACCATGAGGACAGATACAGAGATGCCCCCTGCCCCACAAGAAAGCAGGGACAGAAAAACAGCTCCCCAGAGGCAGATACAGGGACTGCCTTATCAGGAGCGGATAAACAGCCCCCTAACCTTTCGCAAGCACAGTCACCCAGAATCCTCTTCCTTAAAGAATGACAGATGCTCAGAACGGCCTGCCAAAGGAACAGACCTTGCAGCAAGGAGAGACAGTCCCGCACCCCCGAGGGACAGAGGCACAGAAATAAAGCCCGGCTCCTACTCCAACTTGGCCAGACAAACACAGGCCTTTCTGGAAGGAAAACAGAAACAAAAACAAAAAAACACCACACAACCCTTCCCCAACATGGACAGATCCCTGGGTCCTCAGGAGAACAGACAGCGCACATGCTGTGCCCGGCCTGGTCCTGGTCTCCAGGCTGCCTGGTGAGGTTGGCAGGTTGGGGCTGGGAGGCGCCCCTTTCTCACGCTCTCTGCCACTCTTTCATCCGCCCAGACATTTTCCCTGTCAGGGAGGGTGGGGGCTGGAAGTGACATCCCAGAAAGGGTGGGAGGTGGAAGAGCCCCTGCCCGCGATCCAGGGGGCAGATGTCAGAGAAGGACAGCTGGTCCTCCTCACCCCCGCAGTCTGTCCAGGCTAGAGGGTCAGCAGGCAGAGTGCTGGCTTTCCAGCCAGCCTGGCCCCCAGCAGGAACCCTGGCCTACGTCAGTCCCACTCATTGTTGTTGCTGGGGCTTGAGTCACTCCCTGTGACGCCACTGGGGTCAGCGCTGGAGCAGCTGGGGTGGCTTGCAGGGGCAGCTTTGGGGCTCAGCTCTCCCCTGGGCACACACCAGGATGAGTTGGGGCCATCTGAGGCCACACTCACCAGGCGAAGCCAGCTGCCTACTCCCAAGGTCTTGGGTTGGCCTTCAAGGTCTCCCCACAGGCCTTTGCTGCAGGCATGGCTCGGAGAGTCTCAGCCAGTTGCCTGTCTGCTTGGCGGCTCTGGCTCTGGGCTCTGGCTGAAAAGTCTGCTCTCTCTATCCTTGCCTCTCTCACCCCAGAACCCTCAATTTCCACTCTCTGTCCCCGCGCCCCCTGGCTTTTTTCTTCCCTCTTCTCCAGGAAGCTTTCCTAGAATAATTCCCACTTCTTCCTGGATCAGCCCCCTTCCCTGCCATCTCTTCAGGTTGCTGCCTGCTGCTCTCTCAAGCTGTCCTGGTTTTCTCCTGGTGCCTGGTCACTTCTCAAGTTGATGAGAGCAGGGCTTGGGATTCCTCTTCACTCTGAATACGTCGCTTTCTGTTTTTTGTTTGTTTGTTTTTTGTTTTTCGAGACAGAGTCTTTCTCTGTTGCCCAGACTGGACTGCAGTGGTATGATCTTGGCTGACTACAACCTCCACCTCCCAGTTTCAAGTCATTCTCCTGCCTCAGCCTCCTGAGTAGCTGGGATTACAGGCATGTGCCAGCAGGCCCACCTACTTTTTGTATTTTTAGTAGAGATGGGGTTTCACCATGTTGGCCAGGCTGGTCTCGAACTCCTGACCTCAGGTGATCCAACGCCTCAGCCTCCCAAAGTGCTGGGATTACAGGTGTGAGTCACTGCACCCGGCCTGAATGTGTCACTTTCTATTCCAGGCAACCAGCATCTCTCCATCCTGGCCCTCTTGGGTCCCCACAAAACCTGCTGCCATTTCTTTCACACCACTTGTTGGGTTTTCTTACCCATAGGTATCTCCTGGTCCACCTCATCTGAAGACTCTGAGCTCCCGGAGGGCTAGAACTGTGACTTGTCTCCCTTGGCATCACAAGGGCCTGGCATGTGGACAGTTCCACATGTGTGGCATGAATGAATGAACAGATGATTACGTCTTGATCATCAGAGGTAGGGGCATAGAATGAGAGAATTCATCTCACACAGTCCCAGTTTTTTAACCACTCCCTCCCCTCCATGATGGGACTACTCAGAGGGGCTGAGACCCAGGGTTGCAATGAGAATTTCCCTGTAAGAATTCAGGGAGGTAAGAAGAGGCAAGTGTGGGTCAGCATGTGAGATAAAGAGGCGAGAAGACTCAGCCTCCCTTATGTTCCCCAGTCCAGCAGGCAAAGCTCCATGGAAAGGGTGAGTGCCGGAGTAGGCACATAAATGAGTGAAAAGACTGGTGGAAGGAGGAAAGAGCAACTGCATGGCCTTGGGCATGTACTAGTCAGGGTTCTCCAGAGAAACACAAGCAGTAGGACACAGACACAAACACATAGTATAGTATATATAGTGAGAGTTTCTCCTATATATATATGTGGCGGGAGAAAGAGAGGGATTGATTGATTGATTGATTGATTGAGATGGAGTTTCGCTCTTGTTGCCCAGGCTGAAGTGCAATGGTGAGATCTTGGCTCACCGCAACCTCTGCCTCCCGGGTTCAAGTGATTCTCCTGCCTCAGCCTCCTGAGCAGCCAGGATTACAGGCATGCGCCACCACACCTGGCTAATTTTGTATTTTTAGTAGAGATAGGGTTTCTCCATGTTGGTCAGGCTGGTCTCGAACTCCCAACCTCGGGTGATCCGCCTACCTCGGCCTCCCAAAGTGTCGGGATTACAGGCGTGAGCCACCGCACCGGCCGAGAGGGATTTATTATAAGGAACTAGCTGACAAGTCCTAAGATCTGAAGTCAGGAAAGCTGATGGTGTCATTTCAGTCTTGAGACGCAGGAGAAGCAGCTCTCTGAGGGCAGCTGGAGACTGAAAGCAGGAAAAGACTGATGTCCCAGTTCTAAGACAGTCAGGCAGGAATTCCCCTTACTCACTGAAGGGTCAACCTTTTGGTTCTACTAGGCCTTCAACTGATTGGATGAAGCCCCTCCACACCGGGAAGGGAAATTGGCTTCAGTCAGTCTGCCAGTTCCAATGTTAGGCTCATCAGAACACCCCACAGACACACCCAGAATCATACTTAACCAACTGTCTAGGTACCCTGGTCCCAGTCAAGCTGACACGTAAAATTAAGCATCACAGCAAACCACTATCATCACTATGTATGACTGGGCTTCAGTTATAACATCAGTAAATCAGAAAGTGGGGTGCTGGGGAGGTGAACTGTATCTACCTTGAATGGTAGTTGGCAAAATCAGCACATTAGGGTCTGTGAGTGCTGGCATGGTACCTAGTAAAGGCTCAATAATTGGTGGTAGTGATGATGATGATGATGATGATGATGATGATGATGATGATGATGTCAGGCTAGTGGCCACAAAGGGCTGTGAGATGGAGTGTGTGGATGGCCAGAGAGATCAGTCACTCCCCTTATTCAATGGCAGTCTCTGGGGATGGGCTCTGGCAGCTCCTCCACTCCAGGACTGGTTCCAACCTCCCTTGGTCCCTCTCTTTCAGCTCCTTACAGACCCTTCCCTCTCAATATTTCCTCCTGATTGCTTTCTGGTTTTGTGCAGCTTCCCGAAAATATTGCTGGTCTGCAGGGCAGACAGCTTTCTCTTTCTCCCAGGAGAGGCACCTACACCTGGGATATGAGGCAAGGGCTGAAAAAGGGCAGAACTGTGGGGAGGAAGGAAAGAAGATAGGGAACAGATGATGGAGGAAAGGCCAGCCAGAGGAGGAGCTTGTGCAGCCAGGTTTGGAAGAACTGAATGGGAGGAGGAAGCCTAAGGCTGAGGTGGTGACAGTGGTGTGCTGGAGCCAGCTGGCACTGGCCCCCAAGGGCTGATTCTAACCTTGACGATCAACATGCAATCATTCATCCATTCTGGACTCCGCATTCATTGATGTCTTGTAGCTTGAAATCACCTATGGTAGAAAATGGGCAAATGCTACAAATCAAGGCATTTCCCCTACCAGAGAGCAGGTGTGAAGCATTTATCAGGACACCACTGGTGGGTGGGGGTGTATTGGAGAGTGGTGGTACATAGGGGAGAGTTGGCTAAGGAAGCCAGCCAGAAAGAGAGCTCCTGTAGTGGTAAAGAGTTTTGGATTTGAATTCAAGGCTTTGTTATTTACTGAGTGACCTTGGGCCACTTACTTAACCTCTCTCCAATCACTTTCTTTTTCTTTTTTTTGAGACGGAGTCTCGCTCTTCCGCCAGGCTGGAGTGCAGTGGTGTGATCTCTGCTCACTGCAACCTCTGCCTCCTCGGTTCAAGCGATTCTCCTGCCTCAGCCTCCAGAGTAGTGGGCATTACAGGTATGTGCCACCAAGCCTGGCTATTTTTTTTTTTTTTTTTTTTAGTAGAGACAGGGTGTCACTATGTTGGTTAGGCTGGTCTTGAACTCATGACCCCAAATGATCCACCCATCTCGGCCCCCCAAATTGCTGGGATTACAAGCATGAGCCACCATGGCTGGCCCAATTTCTCATCTATATTGCAGGATTGGTTAGTATCAGGTTTAAATTTATATGTACATATATATGGTATTTAAAATCATGACCTTTCCATTCCACCTAATAAATGTTATCTTTTATCATTTTGGAAGATAAAAGCATGTGTTTGAAAAATGAGCTTTTTTTTTGAGACAGGGTCTCACTCAGTTGCCCAGGCTGGAATGCCATGGTGCAATCTCAGCTCATTGCAACCTCCACCTCCCAGGTTCAAGCAATTCTTCTGCCTCAGCCTCCCAAGTAGCTGGAATAACAGGTGCCTGACACCACACCTGGCTAATTTTTTTTTGTATTTTTGGTAGAGATGAGATTTCACCATGTTGGCCAGGCTGGTCTCAAACTCCTGACCTCAAGTGATCCGTCAGCCTCGGCCTCCCAAAGTACTGGGATTATAGGCATGAGCCACCACGCCCAACCTTTTTTTTTTTTTTTTTGAGACAGGATCTTGTTTTGTCATTCAGCCTGCAGTGCAGCAGCATGATTATAGCTCACTGCAGCTTCAACCTCCTGGGCTCAAGTGATCCTCCACCTCAGCCTCTGAAGTAGCTGGGACTACAGGGGTACGCCAACACGCCCAGCTAATTTTTAAATGTTTATTTTAAAGATGGGAGTCTCACTATGTTGACAGGGCTGGTCTTGAACTCCCGGCCTCAGGTGATGCTCCGTCCTCAGCCTCCCAAAGTGTTGGGATCACAGGCGTGAGGCACCCCAGTGGCCAGAAAACAAGCATGGTAAACACCAAGTAACATGTTAAGAGTGCCTGCTATTGGAGGTGGGTGCATTAACGGAGCTCTCGAACCCCTGTCTGCTCTGGGCTTACAATCTCCATAGATAACCAAATGCGCTCCAGGAAGTTACACAGCACTAAAAATACATTTGCATTCATATTACACTTTACAGGTCACAAAAATCTTTCATATGACTTATCTCCTGTGATCCTCACAACAGCCCCCTGTTTATAGAGAGCATCAGAAAGGATGAGTGATGTTAAGGGTCACACGGAGAAGCAATGGCCGAATTACTAGCCTCCGAAGGACTGTCACCAGATTGGCCACCGTGGAGTACCAAGTACTGCTGCTGCATAAAGGCAACACTGAGAGATGAAGCCCCTTTCTCCAGCATCTGTGTGGGTGGAGGGCCAGGGATCCTGTCTGTTACGCACATTGAAGAAACTCAAGTTTTGCCATCCACTGGGCGTCCTGCAGCACAGCGGTGTGGGCTCATCTCCAGGACCTCTCCCTACGGGATACGCCCCTCATCTTGTGGGGATCGGTGCTCCTTCCAGGCCTCTCAGTCCGAACTGAGTTGGGCACCCTGTCTGCGTCCCCGGGCCGGGCTCGCAGCCAATGACTCCGCTCGGCCTAGGGAGGCGGCCGAGAGCCCATCGGGCTCCTCCTTCTCTCCAGTCTCTATGGCGGAAGTGAGTTGTCCCGGCTGAAACACCACAGCGTTCTCGGTGGTGGGTTGAATGGACTCGTCCACATAAGGGGGATCATCATCACCATCAAATCTTAAAATCCAAGACATAACCACGAAAAAAGCAGCCCCCAGACAGAGAGCAACACATAACTATCTGTGTGTGCTCCTGTGACTACGCGGATAATGTGGGCGGCTACATGCATGCGAGGACCCGGCCAGCCGGGTACGTGCCCCCTCCGGGGCCACGGGATCAGGTGAGCCTCCCGGCGCGCGGGGGGCGGTGCGACTTCCGGTCCCGGCTAGGCCTCCGACCCAGGTGGTCTGGAGCCTGCCGGGAGAGTGGTGGCATCTCAGAGGCTGGTTGCGGACGGTGGTTAGGGGAGGTGGGAGCTGTTTTAACCGTCTCCCCGCTCTCCTGTGCCGGCGTGGGCATCCCCTGGGGCGGCGGAACAGGGGCGCTCCTCCAGCTTCCGAGTCCAGCCAGCCTGGGCGCGGGGCGCCGCCCCGGAGACATCCGAGGAGTCCGCTCTTCCCTGATTACGTGGACTGTGGAGGTTCGCTCGTAGTGGCGGCGGGGGTTACGGGACCCGGGCGGGAATTCCTTCCTGCGTCCGTCCCGAGTCTCTTGATAATGAAGCCAAGTAAGCTTTCTGGTTTTGCTTTTAGCCGGCCTCTTGTGGTTCAGCGCCGCGCAGAGGTTGACGCGTACCTGCGGAAGTCGCACCTGGGCGTGAGGAGGAGGAGGAAGGGCATGAGCCGAGCTTGAGGAATCCGTGCTCTAAACTCTACACTCAAGGTGAGAATTGGCGCACCCTGTGCTCCAACCAAGCTTGAGAAGGCGGCTGTTAACCTCTGCAACTCGGGCGGACCAGAGGGACGAGGCTTTCCAGACCCTACTCTGGTGGGCTCTGCTGCTCACTGCTCACTGCTCACCGTGTGGTGCAGGGGACAACAAGGTTTTCACAGACCAAATGTGGCTGCTGTGGGAAGGAGAATGGGGTTGGTCAGGACTGACTTCTTGGAGGAGTGGATCCTAAAATAGCACGTAGAGTGAGGGAGGAGCCCAGGCTTGGGGCACAAGTGAGATGTATGGCTTGTATGAACGATTGAGGGGGACACAAGAGGGAGAAGTCGTGGAAGAAAGGGAGCCAGACCAGAGCCAGGAGTCTCCAGATGGGAAGAAAACTGCTGGATGGAGGGGAACTGGAGGGCAAAACGAGCAAGAGAGCCCTTTTCATTCTTGATCCAAGCATGTAGGAGAAACTAATCTAGCAACCCCTGGAAGGACCTGGAATTCCTGGGTTGGGATGAATTGAGCAGTTGTTTTGTACAAAGTACTAGGAATTACCATTATAGTGATGAGTGGAATATAGTCTCTGCCCTGTAAGCAGAATATAGGAATTGTCTGCCTATATTCTGTGGTAGAATGTAGGCAGTGGTAGAAACAAAAACAAAACGCGATGGTGCGTGATAGTACAGGGAGACGCGAGCTGATCGCCAGGTGAGAGGCAGAGCTGGCCTGATCTCTGTGCAGGCCACAGACTGTTGCCCTGTATCCTGTGCTGAGCAACAGTTTAAAAGGGGACAGACACAAACTGAAATATATTTTTTATTTTCACCGTCTGTCAACCAGATGAGTGAAATACACTTAGAAGAGAGCTGCCAGGATTCCATGCAGATAAGATGTGATGTGGAACAGGCATGTTTTTGAGGACTGGGGACCTTCAGCCTGTAGAAAGGGTGAGGGGGTGGTGGAACAGCTACCCCTAAAGAAAAACTCACTTGTGGAAAAGAGGTGAGACTTTATGTGGCTTTGGGTACCAAAACTAAAACTAAAAGTAGTTTGAAGCACTAAGTGACAGATTCTTCAGTAGAAAGAATAACTGGACTGGGTGTGGTAATCCCAGCACTTTGGGAGGCCGAGGCAGGGGGATGTCTTGAGCTCAGGAGTTCGAGACCAGCCTGAGTAACATGGCGAAACCCTTTCTCTACCAAAAATAGAAAAAATTAGCCAGGTGTGGTGGTGTGCACCTGTGTTCCCAGCTGCTGGAGAGGCTGGGATGGGAGCCTGGGAGGCGGAAGTTGCAATGAGCAGAGATTGTGCCACTATATTCCAGCCTGGGTGATGGAGTGAGACCCCATCTCATGAATAAAATAAATAAATAAATGAGAATAACTGAATAGAACTTCCTGAACATTGAGTGGTTGTTGTGAGAGCTAGTGAATTCCCTGTCAGGGGAAGTTTGCAAGTTGAATACTCTGAGTTATAAGGAATTTGAAGTTCCCTCTCCCCCTGGGCATGTATTTAGTTATTTACTATGTTCTGGTTCTCAAGTCTCTTGTCTCTCCTTCCCACTCACTCTACCACTACTGCTGTATAGCCTTGCATCATCTCTTGGCAATAACAATGTACTAATGAATACTTAGTGGATGTTTACTACTTGTCAGATACTGCTTTTAGTGTTTTCTACATGCTAACTCATTCAGCCCTCAACCCTTTCAAGGTAGCCATTATTATCCCTTTGGTATATATGGCAGATAGGTGTTAAGTAACTTGCCCAAGATCATGAGCATGGAGCAAGTGGCAGACCTGGAGTTCCAGTCCAGGTTGTATGACTTTCAAGTCATCGTTTTTAACCACTATTCTACTGTATTTTACATGTGTTACCTTCATTCTCACTACTATCCCTATTTACAGATAAGAAGTTCAGAGAGGTTGAGTGATTTGCTTAAAGTCACAGAGCAAGATGTAGATGAGGTGAGATTCAAACCCGGGACTGTAGGGCATGAAAAACCCCCACACCTGATTATGCTGCTTCTGTAACTACGTCTACTGTAGTGGTCTTTAACTGACTTCCCTGCCCAGCCTTTGTGCCTTTTTTTTTTTTTTTTTTTTTGAGACGGAGTCTTGCTCTGTTGCCCGGGCTGG